>NC_056746.1:931605656-931843156 GCF_019279795.1 Protopterus annectens
TAGTGTATAGAGTGTAAATAAACAGCTTTCTTTGCCATTCAGTATTATTGTTATTTCCAGGAGTTGCCTTTATTTTCACACACAGCGTATATGTTTCTGTTGTATAGTCACAGTGCATTATAAATTTAAAGTTGCAGTCACCATCTCAGAGACTTGTAGCAGTTTCATTGCTTTACTCAGAGTATGACAGCCTTGCATGCAAAAATGCATTCTGGTATGTCATTTAAATTGCTTCTATGTCAACACTGTTCTCTTCCTGAAGGCGTTTTATTTTCCTTTCTGCTGTGAGCAAATCTGTACTGTCTGTGTCAGTGCTGTTATACCACTTCAAGTGGGTGTCAACACTTAGTGGACGTGTACCATATGATTACAGTCCTGTGGGCCTTTCCTGTAAAGCTGTTGAGTAAATACACTAGTCTCAGAGTGGGTTTACCATTAAAATTTCACCGTGCAATTGCACAGCTATGAAGTATTCGAACAACAGATGTTCGAATACTTCATATTTCGGCAGTTACGTGAGTGAACGGTATAATTGCGAATGGACTGTGCATTCGCAATTATAACGTTCGCTCATGTAAAGGGATCGCAGTACAGTGCAGTTAGGGAAATACATCCCTTTCCTCACTGTAGTGCGATCTCGGAGTTGGAATATTAAGTTAGGGGGTGCAGGGGGGCTTGCCCCCCTACATAAACATGATTTTAGGCTAGTTAGTTAGGGAGTTAAGGGAAGGGTGGGATTGCTGTTAAGTGTTGAAAATGCCGTGAGTGATATTTTCGACATTAACAGCTGTTTTCCGACATTAGGAACGTTCGGAATTGTGTACTTTCAGCAAAACAATTCGCTAATAAGTACACCTTTTTTTATTTTCGAAATTATGATAGTAAACCCTCAGTGTATACATTACAGGCATCTCTAATAAAGTTCCTAAGAAGTGTATATACTTACATCCTATCGGAATAAAAGTTAAGCCCATGACACTACCTTAGTGCTAAGAACTCACCATAACATCTCTAGAACCATGCAGAGAATAAAGAGATGAATCATTTCTCCTGTGAACTATGACTGTTGGTTTACAGGAAGAAGACCCAATAATCTCAACAAGTATTTTACATGTTTCAATGGAAAACTATGACAAACTCATTTATTTTTTTAATTTTACCAATAAAATATACAATGAAAGGGCTTTTGCCTGCAGTATTATGCATACATTTTTGAAAAATAATGTTTTTATATTTCATATCTTTCACATAGTCATCACTTACTTTTCTCTCATTTTACATAGAAAATCCTGATGAACCATCATTTTTTTAACTTCTACCTTTCTAAATCCCTTAAATTTTGTTTCATAATGTATGCATTGCAGCCATTATCTTGTCTGAAGGAGGGTGATCACTTGCTAGAAAGATGAACGCTTTGGATCCAGAAGTTTGAGTTGTTCCTCAGTATATATCAAAGGCAAAGAAGTTGTAAAGTTATTTTTTTTTCAAATAAGTTTTTTGGCCCCACCTGCCAGCTGACAAATGGAAACATATTGATCTATCGAAGGTAATTGCAGGGAAAGTCATTTTGGTGAAAAAATTATACCAAAATAATTATTGCCAAACCTCAAAGACAATTCTTATTTTTTGCAGGCGCCAACCCCCCTGCACCTCCCACCCCTGAATTTATATATACCAAGTCTAAAGTCACACAACAGTGGGAAAAAAAATTAAAAATTCCACTGTCGGCGAGTTCTCTGCTGAACTTTCAATCAAATTGCATTTGCTCAATTGACTGGGTCCCCTGACCCTCAGTTGCTTCTGTGAACCTCTCCTTTTCACAGGACCCTGAGCTTTCCCCACCCTGTTCATGGATGATGACGAGACTGAGGCATCCCAGGGCAGCATAACATTTCTGCTGATGAAGGATTTTTTTTTATTATGCCCTAATTTCTCCATCCTCTTATGTCACCCATAATGACTTGGGATGAATGTGCAGTGAGGGCATGCTGGCATATTGTCTCACGTCTATGACAACTATGCCACTTTCCCTGCCTCTTTTAAGGTCAATGACCCCCCCCCCCCCGCAACTTCAAGGTGCTTCATAGTGCATGCCCTCACCTTAGAACAGGAATGTGCTCTTCCCCTGCCAGTACCTCGGATGCTTGAGTGGCTAATCCAACCCATGATGCCTCAGCCATAGTCAGAGCTGTATCCCTCTAGGCCACAAAACTGGCCAAAAGTTATAAAAGTGTTTAACACATTTAGCTTCAAATAAGAGAAAGAGACAAATTAAGAGTTAGTAAGGGAGAAATTTCAGTCACGCTGTAATTCACAGGAAAACCATCCCTGTTTTAGGCATTTACTTTTTACTAGATGTCATTTATAATGTTCTAGCCATCATACAGCAAGAGGTCAACCTTGTATTACAAATCCATTCAACTAAATGGCAAGTACCTCAATATAAATTGGTCTCTCACCTGACATCTCTATAGATAGTTTAGGTATTAGGTGATATTTACAAAATGTTTGAGCAGTGGCATTATCTAAAAATCATTGGCTGGATTCAGGAAAAGCCCCTGTGCTCAAGTAAACTGTAGCAGCTAAAAGTGGCAGTTTAAGTGAATGCTGGAAATGTGATTCAGAGACACGTTTAGCTGTAATGGGGAAGACTTAGTGCTAAACAACAATTTATGGGGTACCTCAGGTGGACCATGCATTGCATTGGCAGAAGTAACCCTTATTCATTGCCCTACACATCCAGACATTAATACAGACACACACACACACACACACACACACACACACACACACACACACACACACACACACACACACACACACACACACACACACACACACACACGCTGTACATGACACCCTTAACTTGATTGCATGCACATACATACTGACACATTCATACACAAGACACACACCCATACATTTTAACTGTCCCTAGATTTACAGAATGTCCCTGATTTTGCCTCTTATCTTTGCCCTGTCCCTTGTAAAATAAATCACTGAAGTTTTCAGCCTGTCAGTAATGCAGACATTAAAGTTTCTTACTTCTTACTGTTTAGAAAATGCATTGTGATGCAAAACCTGCTGTTGTCTAAGCTAGTCCTGATTTTGGGTCTTCGCTGCTCCATTATTTTTGGATTGCTACTAATTCTTAAACAAAGAAGTTGATAGCCATGATGGCAGCCCATACCACCCTTAGTCACCCTCCAACACATATCCAGACATTCATACAGAAACACAATCACAGCCATCCCTGAACGCAATCACACAAACACTCAATTTACATGACACACCCCCACCTGATCACCCTCATAAATACTCGCAGCCATTCACCCCCTCCCCTCATACATGCATAAATGGCATACCTACTCTACTGATCTGTTACCATCCAGGCAGACACATACATGCACACATGCAAACACAGTCAGAGACCACTCATACCCATGCATAGACCCACAAATGTTGCCACACACATATACCCACACACTCACACACTGCACATCACTACCATTCCACTAAACTTCAAGACACTTACTGGTAATTTGGACTTTCTCATTGGAAGTAATGGGAGACTACACCATTTTGGTCATGTTAAGTTCCACAGCCAAGTAATTCTATGAATCACTTGTCTGTATAAATTTCCTTCTCAAAGGCTTTTCCAGGGGGGTATGGCTAATCAGCATAGGCCACTCCCCTGGAATGCCTCATTAGCATGTAACCCATGGATATGGCCCACTTCAGTGATTTTACTGACCATGCAAAATCACTGTTGTGGGCCTGTCTCTGAATCAGAAAGGGTGTCTGCCAGTGGTTAGCAGCTTGTTAGGGCTTAATGCTGGTGGTAGCCCTTTCTGAATACCAGCCATTGTTTCATGGCTTAAAGAAGTGAGAAAAAGAAAATACTGTACTGAGCCTAATTGGAGTGTGATTGCATAAGCGCCTCCCTAGATTTAAACTTTTTCTGCTTTTCAAAATTAATTTTAAGAACTGGTGTATATAGCAGTAATTAATTTGTAACACTAATTACATACACAGTGGACATAAGACAAAGAATGAAATAAAGTTACTGGTAAGTTATTGGGCTGGATTCACGAAGGCTTGCACAGAGTCTAAGAGTAGAGTAAGACTCCATGCAGCCAACATGTCTGCCGAGCAATCCAGGAACAGCCGGCAGGGGCGTGCAAGAGAGCTCCTAAAACGACTCTTGCACGGATAGGGTTAGTTTATGCAAATTACCTCATTTGCTGCTGAAAGCTATGCAAATGAGGTAAATTTGCGATCCAGGAAACACTAACCTGTCCGAGCAAGAGTAGTGTTATTTGCAGAAATGTACTCGGTTGGCAACTGAGTACCATTCTGCAAATAGCAAAACGGAGCCATGACAGCTCCAAATAAAGGATGCATCCAGTTGAGGAAGCATGCCAATGGCCAAATATATGGCCATTGGCATTTGTATGTGTTGCAAATTAATAAAAAATATTTTTTTTCCTCGATCTCTGATGTTTAAGCATAGCACAGCGCCACACAAATGTGTGGCGCACTAAAAACCAGAAAAACAAAAAATAAAAGCCACAAATAGGGATTTAATTCATAATATTAATCTGCTATGCAAGTGGATGGCAGGCTGAAGACAACATGGCTACTGAGTAGAGGTTGCTAAGGGGGGAAGTACAGTCTAAGAGATGTAACCAAACATTAGTAGGCAATCCTCTGCAAATGAGGGTATGGATAGTGAATCCCAATTTTACATGGCATATGAGCCAGGTCTGTGGAGTGTAAGAGTAGGATAAGGGGAGTATCAGAGTAGAAGCTAGGTGACATCATGAGGGGGGTATGTATGAAAGAATGTAAGCTCATTGGAGCAGAGTGGCATGTGTTTGCTTTCAGTTACTCATCACTGGAAGAGGCGTGTCAACAGGTATCCTAGCTAAAGGCAAGAAATTGAAGGTGTATGCCGTGGATATCACCAAAGTTTCTTGTAAAACTGCCTGCAACGTGTTTGCGCATGGGTGCGCATCTGTACATCCGAGTAAGACTGTGTGCACGTTTAAGCCGGAGTAAGCAAGTGTAAGGTAGTTGAAGACTGTGTAAGCACATTTGCACCTGTGTTCGCGCGTTTAAGCAGGAGTAAGCAAGTGTTACGTTGTGGAAACCCGTGTAAGCCCCTGTAAGCATGTGTGAGCGCGTGTGAGCTGGTGTGCACATGTTTGTGCGACGCTGCCCCCCTGTGGAAACATAAAGGGAAAAGGAAGCACAGGAAATAGTAGGATGTTAACCAAGGAGAACTAGCAGAGCTAGCAGGTGAAAACAATCAGAATCTGGCAATTACACAGGCAGTACACTAGCCCAGCCCAGTCAAGCACTTAAAACTCTACAAACAACATTCCACCATGTTTTTCTCAGAGACACTGCAACACTGCAGTATACTAAGAGAAGTGAAAACTGAAAAAGCTTTACTGAGACAAAAAATATGTTAGGGGCTGCCATTGCAGTTATAAGGCGACATATGCAACATGCTGAGGGTGGTGACAATGTGAATGCTGCTGAGCAACCCAGAGTGAGGAGACAGAGAAGAGTGTACAGGCCCAAGGTAACCTACCAGGGGCTACATGAGCTGGAGATAGTGGAGCGCTACAGAGTGGACAGAGACCTCCTGCAGCAAATTGTTGAGCTGTGCAGGCCATGCCTCACACACAGAACCAACAGAGGGGAACCCATCCCAATGGAAACCAAGGTATGTGTTGGCCTAAGAATACTAGCAACAGGTACCTTCCAGTGACCAACTGGTGATGTGATGGGGATTTCACAGGCATCAGCATCCAGGGTACTGCACCAGTTCCTGGATGCCATGTCAGCACTTGTCTGTGATCATGTATATTTCCCCAATTCCCATGAGGTATTGGCCAGCAATATGTGTCTTTTCCATGAAATAGTGGAATACCCTGAGGTAGTAGATACAATAGACTGCATGCACATACGCATCAAGGCACCAGCTGGTGAGCGGGGTAGGGCCTACTTTAACCGCAAGGGCTTCCCCTCCATCAACTGCCAGTTCATGTGTGATGCCAAGGGCATAATACTGAATGTGTGTGCTGGCTGCCCTGGAAGCTACCACGATTCCCATATCTGGCATCTGACGCAGCTGTACCAGACATTTGCCAATGGGGACATCCCTCATGGTCACCTAGTGGGGGATGCTGGATATGCACTGGAGCCGTGGCTGATGACACCCATCAGAAATGCACACACACCCGAACAGGAATGCCATAATGAGGCACATGCCCAAACACAAAATGTAATAGAGCGTGTGTTTGGGCTGCTCAAGTCACGGTTCCGGTGCCTGGACACATCTGGTGGAGCCTTGCAGTACTCACCAACTACATGTACCCAAATTGTCATGGCATGTGCTATGCTACATAATATGATCCTGCGAAAACAGCTGCAGCAGGAGCAGCATAGGGCCGGGCCAAACAGCCCCCCACCATTGCCTAGGCCATCACAGGTAGAGCGTGACTCGGAGGAGGAAGAACCTGAGCCTGCCCCAGTAGGCAGAAGGGGGCATGCCTAGTATGCCGTGGCCTTGGCAAAGAGGCAGCGCATAGCACATACACTGGCTCAGTAGGAACCCTGGAAATTATACCTCTCTCTGACTTGCACATATAGTAAAAGGGATGCCTAACTTGACACCACCTGTTTCCAAACATGTATACAGAGTGTACTATGTGCATCCGACATAGGCAGCCCTGCAGCACCACCTGAGGCATGATTGCCATGTTTTAAGCAATATAAAGCAGTGCTAAACAGCTATTACCACCATTTAGTATATGTAAACAAAATTGCACGCACTAACTAGCACAACTTTGGGCAATGTTGAGCAATATTGGGCAACGTTAAGCAATGTTGGTTAACGTTGAGCAATATTGGACAAGTTCGGGCAAAGTTGGGCATAGTTGAGCAAAAGCAGGTAAACATTCTCATTTTTGCTTTACTGGTCCTCAACTCATTCCCTCCAGTAGAGCTCTTTTGAGTGTGTACCTTTAACTCCCAGTGGGTGTGGCTTCAGCCTTTAAAAAATGAAGTTGTCACCTTACAGTTCTAACAAATACTTATTGACAGAGGTCCTATATCAATACAGTTGCATTTGCCATCATATATGCTTCAAGATAAAATATCCTGATACCTTGTATGTAGCATGGTTTTGGAATTATTAATGCAAATATGAGCAGGCAATATTTGACGCTTAGAGGAGCAGTAGGAGGTAACTGCAGAAACACCTGTAAATGTCACTCGGCTGTAATGAGTTAAGCAGTCTGGTCTACCCAGTATGAAACAAAATGCAGTGACAGTCCTCAAACCCAGGATACTGTGCACTATAGTCACAGTACTGAACCAATAAACCATGACACTATTTCACTGGTCAGCCTGTATGAAGAAATGTTGATAAGTCTATGCAAAGTGTCTCATGGAAACCCTGCAGGCACAGCATAACCCCTGTAGATTTATGACACAAAGGTGAGTCCTGCAGTAATAATACAACTTGATTGGCAACACACATATAGTATAAATGTTAATATTGGGCATGTTCACACACGTCAACAAATGTAGTGAACCTCAGACAGCAACATGCTGAAAGGTCACACTGGGCATGCACACACACTTGAATAAATGAGGCAAATGTCAGGCAACAACATACTGAAAGTTCCAACTGGGCATGCTCACACACTTAGACCATGTCTGAGTACAGCAGTGGGCCACACATATCTGGCAGTTGCATGTGTTAACCCAGGAACCTCTCACTATTCACCAATCCTGCCTTGTGCACACAGTTATATGAAAACAGACACATATATAATATATTGGAACCCTGCCATAATCAAATATGTACTACAAATACGTAGGTTGTTCGTACAAAGTAGAAAAGCAAAGAAGATTAAAAACCTGCAATCAGTATCACCAATAAACAATGTGCACTCCAAACATTATACAAACCAGGTTATGGAACAATTATCTGCGAAGGAGTCCATACAGAAACATGACACTTCCTTCAGCTATGTCATAAATAGCAATGTACACTCATATATGTCCTGAGTCAGGGCCAAGTGTAAATGACTGACAATGCCAACATCCTGTCAGACAGGCCCATACATACATACCCACTCCCACTGACAAAAGGCCCTATCATCATACCAGGAGATATCACATGTAGAACGGGTAAACAGCTCCTTCCAAAGCTGAAAACAGGGCATCAGTGGAATTACACTGTTTCCCTATATGTGTCATAACTGAACTGCAGAACAAACAGACCCTGCACCTGAACAGTCTGTTGGGCCTCACCCTCTCTACAGGATATGAAACTGTTGAATGGGTTACGGCAACATTTGGCACACTACACAAGTGTTGGTGCACAACAGACCATGGAACTATAGTCCTATAAGCCTATGAAGTCTGATCTGCAAGGCCATGGAGTCCATCATGATTGAAGTCATACACAGAGCTATTGGAAGCCTACAAACATACAACCATACGAACTTTGCTTCGGTCATGGGCAGATCATGCTTCCCAAACCTGATAGACTGTTTGCAAGGCAGTCACCCAGGACATACATCAATGAAATGAGCTACACACGTCCCACATAGACTTTGAATAGCCCTTTTCCAACATCCCAGACACATGTTGTATCCACAAAATCAACAATCTGTGCATAAATATGTATTGTCATCTGATGGATTGGCAACTGGGCCACATATAGATCACACAAGCTAAGAACTGTGGAGTCCTGTTCAAGCTGGTAACACCTGTTGTCCCCCATGACTCAGTCCTGGGATTGCATAAAACAAAGTGCACACACATTACCATGTGTAGTCTGATGATGTCAGCATCCCACAAATATAGCAGGAGAAATGTAAACTCCCAGTAAAGCATGTAGCGCGTTGTGTTAATGTGTACTTCTCTAGTATCATAACATAGTTAGGTAGGGGTTTGAATCCTTCAATTGCTGAGTGTGTGTGTGTGTCTAGGGGGGTGTGTGTTACTGTGTGATTCCCTTTGAGAGGAGTGCCCTTTTTGGAGACTAGGAAAATGCCTTATAAGTGGTATATTCATCTTTGGCAAGTCTGATGATGTCAGCAGCCTACAAATATAGCAGTGGAAATGAACACTCCCAGTAAAGCATATAGTGTGTCGTGTTAAGTCGTACTTCTGTAATGTCATAGCATAGTTAGGTAGGGATTTGATTTGAATCCTGCAATTGCTGAGTGTATGTGTGTGTGTGTTACATTGATTTAATGAGAAAAATGTTGGAGACTAGGAAAACGCCTTACAAGTGGTATATTCATCTTTGGCAAGTCTGATGATGTTAGCAGCCTACAAATATAGCAGTAAAGTGATGTCATAGCATAGTTAGGTAGGGATTTGATTTAAATCCTGCAATTGCTGAGTGTATATGTGTGTGTGGGGGGGGGGGGTGTTACTGTGTGATTTCCTTTGAGAGAAGTGCCCTTTTTGGAGACTAGGAAAACGCCTTACAAGTGGTATATTCATCTTTGGCAAGTCTGATGATGTCAGCAGCATACAAATATAGCAGTGGAAATGAAAACTCCCAGTAAAGCATATAGCGCATCGTGTTAATGCGTACTTCTGTAGTATCATAACATAGTTAGGTAGGGGTTTGAATCCTGTAATTGCTGAGTGTGTGTGTGGGGGGTGCATGTTACTGTGTAATTTCCTTTGAGAGGAGTGCCCTTTGTTGAGACTAGGAAAATGCCTTACAAGTGGTATATTCATCTTTGGCAAGTCTGATGATGTTAGCAGCCTACAAATATAGCAGTGTAAATGAAAGCTCCCAGTAAAGCATATAGCGCGTTGTGTTAATGCGTACTTCTGTAGTGTCATAACAGTCAGGTAGGGATTTAAATCCTGCAATTGCTGAGTGTGTATGTGTGTGTGTGCTACTGTGTGATTCGCTTTAAGAAGAGTGCCCTTTTTGGAGACTAGGAAAACACCTTACAAGTGGTATATTCATCTTTGGCAAGTCTGATGATGTCAGCAGCCTACAAATATAGCAGTGGAAATGAAAACTTCCAGTAAAGCATCTAGTGCATCATGTTAATGCATACTTCTTTAGTATCATAACATAGTCAGGTACAGGTTTGAATCCTGCATTTGCTGAGTGTGTGTAAGTGACACTGTTGGTCAATGTGTAGTCGGTTTTGCTTTTACTACTGTATGACATATTAGTATAACAACAGTATGTGCATTGCACACTTCAGGTATCTGTGTATAGAATAGTGTGAGTGAGGGTTCATGCCTGGGGTATATTTCAGACATGTTCAAACACAACACAGTCTGTCAATAATGGACATTCATTATAGGTGTACATCAACCTTTGTGGATATGCATACAAACCCCTTATTGCTTATGTGATACACCGAGGGACGTCAGAATACCTTTGGAAATGTGAATACCAAAGAACAGATGACATAACACTTGGCTGTATGTATACATTGGTACCCGTTCTACATGTTGGGGGCTACTACCTATGTGGAACTGTTAGGATACTATGTTTAGTAAATGTGGATGACTATGCTATAGTTGGGTTATAGCTTTACAGCATGTGTTGGACAACAGGTATCTGTCTGTATGATACCCTTGCGGAGGATAAGTGTCTCATCAGGAGAATGCATTGTAGGCCACTGTATGCATTTCCAGATGTGGACGGACATATCCCTAGTGTGTTTGCTTGTACCTAAGAGGGCTATATGCCAAACCGGAATGGTCCCAGGAACTGGTGACAGTCAATACCACTGGTTACTGTTATACTATAGTACCAGAGGGATCCAAATGTTACTGCGTTTCCTACATCTGTGTGTCAGATGTCAAGACATCATCTAACGATTGGTTATAGTCAGGCTGCTGAGGTTGTGTATACCACCAGACTGCAAACCAATGACAGATAGTAACAGTATCACCCACGGCATAGTGTCAAACCATGTCATACACACATATGTACGCAAGTTAAAACATATGTTTAGTAAAATGCATACTGGCCACCAATAGGAACTATGAGATGTTAACACTGTATAATACAGGGCATGCCACCCTTCCCATGTGTCCACTATACACGTACATGCAGACAGTGCAGCTCCACCATGTTCACAAATGTACACCTGCAAATCTGTACTGCACATATCACACACGTACTGTCCACTCAGTAACACATGCTGCCAAACCTACACACATCAGCCAAGTGGCACATGGGCAGACAATACATTGTTGGAATTAACAGTGGTGTAAACCGTACTACATTGACAGTCATACCTTTAATGCATCATGCCTGCTCAGATATGCCTACAAGGATATCATTACACTTTACTGTTGACAACATGCTAACATTGCTACACTGCTATAAAGTCACCCTGTGCATCAGCACCATGTTAGCCTGTTCCTGCATCAATGTTACAGATGACAGGAGGTGGCACAGTTTCATCATATGCACAAGGTGTGTTGTTGGTTTGCCAGAGCCTGACATTGACCCATCCAACCAACATGTGTGTGTGTGTGTGTGTGTGTGTGTGTGTGTGTGTGTGTGTGTGTGTGTGTGTGTGTGTGAGGGACAACAGTACAGCATGAGCCAAAGTTGATGTAATGTGTGTGTGTATGTGTTAGCCCTAGGTGTTTGCTTTATGTGTGTGTGTCTGCATGCACACAGTTCCACCATGTGGCTGCCATATACGGGAGGTTGTGGGACAGCCACAGACTGTACCTGCAGGCTGTACAGATCACGGTCTCTGGCCACGGACACAGTACCTGTGCCTGGCAGGGGTGCTACGGACAGTATCGGGTACTAAGCCAGACTGGGTACTGTCATCAGAGGCAGAGGTATGTCGACTGGACCCATGTCCCTGCTGGGACTGTCCAGAGTCACGTGCACATGGTCTTCTAGGATGGTCCATTGACAGCCCAGCCCCAACATTGCTGGGGCTGGTATTGCCACTACAGGAGCAGCTATGACTTGTGGGTCGTCCGCGACGACTGCCAGCCGATGATGTGGCTGGCATACGTCCACGTTGAAGTCTCAACCGTCCTGCACTGTCCTGGCACATGGACATTACATTGCTGAGGACGTCTAATGTCTCCCCCCAACGTCTATCAATGACCTTGGTGTAATTACGGATGACACCGGCAAGGTCACAGATACTGTCATTGATAGCGGTGTTATGGGCCCTCTGCGCCCTTAGTCCCTGTCTGGTGTACCATTCCATATGTGCCTGTCCCTGCATTACAGACCAGAACATACCTGAGGTTGTAAGACCTGTGGGGGCACATCTGCCAGAGGCAATACGACCAGCAGTGCTCCCACGAGAACCCCTGGACATCTGCCTATGTGGTACCATTCCACAAATCTGGGTATGGCTGCTGTGAGGAGATGCTTGTGCCATAGATACCACACTATCCTGGTCAATGTCTACTGTATGCTGTCCTTCAGCTAAGGCCATTGGTGATGAGGGATGTATTGGCAGTATGAATGTGCGCATAGATGGGGTGGAAAGCTGTGTACTGTTGATTGGCGGACCAACGACAGACCCTGCCAAACCTGCCTGTGCCACAACACATGTATTATCATTTCCACTATTTGTGGCAGTGACTTCAGGTTCCCTGCTACACTCAACCAACCCAACATCAGCATCTGTGAGAGGAAGACAGGAAACACACTTTACAATCTGTACATGATGTTAGCACACATGCACACATGCACACATGCACACATGCACATGTGAACACATGCACACATGAACACATGCATGCATGAACACATGAACACACATACACTACTCACTAAAGTACACACGCACACACACACACACACACACACACACACACACACACACACACACACACACACACACACACACACACACACACACACACACACACACACCAACAGCAATCCAGAACATACGAATTAGTGGTTGATGGTTGAGTACAGTATCAGACGCCAAAGAGTCCTATCACACATGTCAGCATGCAGGATGTGTGTTGCTCAACAGCATGCAGTGCGAGTGTAGAGAGTCCTTGTTAATAACAGTATACATGTCTTTGATGCATGTGTGATGTTCAGTGATTGACCTCACCTTGGAACAGAATGTGTACAAGGACACAACATTGCTGTGCAAGTATTAAATGCTTTCCAATGTCCTCAGCACCATCACTCACAGGTATACATACTATGGCTGGATGCACACAACCTTCAGGTGTATAGCAATGAATGCTATTTGTAGTACTGTAGTTACTGTAACTGAATGTAGTGTAGTACCATGTGCCATCATCAGTCAGCATCATGTGGTCACTCAAGGCCACTAATGTGTGCCACACTGGCAACTATCTTACTGTACCTGAACTGCAGCACTGTGGCTTCATTAACCATTTCACAGGCAGTTGTTACATGGGTATGTAAGGTGTTCAATAGGGAGCATTGCCTAACATTGTGTTGTGTGTTGAAGAGTGTTGCACCACCCCATTATAGGCTTCTACCCCTCAGGTATACTATGTGTGCTGTGTGGATGACATTTGGGATACTAGTGTCTGACCTTACGGCAGGTGTGTAAGTGCCCCATGCGTATCATATGAACACGTACTGCGTATGACACAGTGGTGTATGTTGTGTGCATGTGTATTTACTCTGCCTATACAATGTCCACTACAGTGTACCACAATTGTTTGGGATGCTCTGTGTATTGCATGTGTTTGAGGCAGCTACTCATGGTACCGGGATGTGCATAGTCCCACAGAAAACCTGCACAGCATGCATTATGTGTAGGTGTTTTACATGTGTATATGGCCTACAACTCACCTATGACATGCACATGTTATTTGCTATATTAAATGTAGAACACTGACCAGCATCGGTCTGCTGTCTTGCTGTCACACCAGAGGGACCTACAAGGATATGAGACAGTTTGTCAGTGTCAACAACTATGGCATTGCTGCTGTGAGTTTGCAACTTTACAGTAGTACAATGGTTGACAGTCACAGGCATACAGATTATGTTCCAAATTATCAGTATTGCACAACACCAGGCTCCACATCTTCTAAATACACAGTACGCATCTGACATATGCATGTCCTAACAATCGAGCTAGCAGTAGTCTACAGATATGCCATGTTACCTGCACGCTCTGAGTCAACTTCCTGGGTGACTCCAGCCTCAATGATGACACATGTCTGTTGTAGTGGTTGGCCAGGAGCCACCACGCTGAGGAGCAGCTCCTCCACTCTGGTAAGGGGCGGATGTAATGCTGCATCACCACCTGTGGCAAGCTGTTGTCTGCGGACATCCGAGGCATGCTGCCGGACATGTCTAATTAAATCACTGCAGTGATGGTGTACCTGCTCATAGGTCTGGTTATGCAGGCCTACATCATTAACCCGACGGACATCTTGCGCTCATGCTGGTCCTGGCTGGTTCTGGAGAACAGCAGGGTGTGATGTTGTACTAGGGTGGATATAATTATGTCTTCCTCTTCAGGGGAATAAGCAGGGTTTCTATGGTGAGACATGTCCCTGGAAGACAATAAAACAATAATTGTGAGCAAGTCATGTGGCACACTTAACATTCTAAAGTACAGATATCAATGAAATGCCATATATAGCAACCTATTGGCTGTCAGTAGATACACACTTTTAATACCACATATCAGTGCTCATCCCACAACTGCCTGACAGTGCCTGGCATGTTCTATATCTTAAACCATGTTCTGCACAGCAACAAAGATAACCAGTATGTAAGACTATACAACAGTACATGGCACACTGTATGTGACACAATGCACAACCTAGCCGCAGGAGGTATATATGAAGCTAATCACATGTGTCATCCATTGAAATGAATGTAAAGTACAGTTACAGTACTACCAGTACACCATGCTACTTGTTGATAACAAACCCCTAAGTAACATATGTGCACATTCATCAATATAGGTGGCATACTGCTGTACTACACTATACATGTTGCTAGATATGCACGTATATCCTGTGACACACATACGACCGAGGCCATGTTACAGGCATACCCACACACAAATCAGACATACCTACAAGACAAAAAGGTATGGCAACCCAGATGTATTTTACCTGTGTACCATACAGTACTGTGTGTCATCACTTACAAAACCTTATACCTGAGGTATGTAATGTATGAGGACTACAGATAACAAACAAAACAGTGTTTCCAAGCAATGTGGATATACACCATAGTGTGCTGTTTAGGCCTACAGCTTCAGGTAGTACTACAGTTCATACAGGATTTGTATTCACTAGAGTTAACAATCAATAAGCATACATGTACTGCTTTAGCCTAAAATGGCACACTCCAGTCAACACCCTGGGACTACGTCACACCGTATGCCATACTGCTTTTCCTGCCTAGCAAGAGCATACATATCTTTCGCTGGGATCAGAGATACAACACTACATACCATGATATAAACAGTTTCCCACTAGGCTATCACACATATACACAACTTTGACACATTCACCTACACATTCACCATCACACTCAGTCAACCTCACATAGCAAGTAATGCAACAAGTACATGCGTGTGTGTATCGTGTCCTAAGTAGTTAATAGGCTATTAGCCATAGGGCCCATGGAAGCCTAGCCATACGGTACCCTGGCCTTCAACACCCATGTAATTTAAGTTCATGTGCCCCTGTCATGCAGAGCCACAGAGGTGATTCCCGGGTTGTATTTCCTATCTCACATCCAATCATCATGATTATTCATGACAACTGCTAATGAGGACCTTTATTTGTTATTGATAGGTAGTTCGTTCCAGAGTATGGGATGTGTCTGAGATAAGAATGTACCACTCTAGCATGTTCTGCTTTTTGATGTTACAAGGTTTAGATCAGTACAGTGTGTTGCTTGTATGGAATTTAATCTGTTTATATGGAGCATGTCCAACACCTGTGGGTTTGGCATAGCTTTGTATGTTAGGCAGAGGTTGCCTCTGGGTAGGCTGTGATTTTGTAAGAGTCTGCATAGGGCATCTGTTTGAGTCTGGTAATACTCTTTCTGAGGTATGTGTCTGGCATCTACAGTTGCTGTAGATGTCTTCTGAGGTACATACCAAAAGGGCCATTGTACTCTATGATGGGTTTTATGACTGATGAGTAGAGTGGAACACTGACCTCTTTTTCCATGGATGACACACCTTTTCTGATGACATGTGGACCGTACACAGTTTACATGACTAGTGTGGCACTGTGATTATCAAAAGGGACACTACTGTCCACCTGTGTCCCGTGGTCTCTTATCACACTTTTGGTGTTGAGTACACTACCACCTATGTGGTAGTTCATGGGTACAGGGTTTTTAACAAAAGGGATGGCAATACATTTACAACATTGAGCTTGAGCGTACATATAAACATCCATTGGTGTACATATATATATACATATAGGCACATATACAGTCCACCTTTCATGGTGGGAATATCAATTATGCAAAGGTTGAGAGGGATACAGTTATGTAATAATATTGTGCAGAATGCATGGAAGGTATTCTCAGCCCATGTATCTTTAGCAGGATCCCCTGTCTGGAAGACTAACAATCTAACACATCATACACACAGTATTTAAACACCACGTCATATGCCAGCACTGTATGCTGTCATGTTTGACACACACTACACCCTATATAACAATATGCACATAACAACCTGCGCCAACATATATATGTCCACCCTTCACAAACAGTTGCAGTATGTCCCTTTCTCTATGCACATGTTAAGATGCTAATATATCGGACACATATATATCCCTCCATATGTGTGTGCCATACACACAAAAGGTCCACACTGTTGTAAGTCTGTACACCTCATGGATGACCTGTTGGGCCTTGCTACAACAGGAACAGTTGTCACATGTGCAAACAGTAATATTACAGGGAGTATATATAGCTGCAAATGCTACATTACTATACTAGCCTGGTACAGCAGTTGCCAATATTAAATTACACATTATATGGCTATCATGCATGTCTTACTCTGTCACATCCAAGTTTCTATAGGTGTTGGCACTACTCCCCTAAACTGCCATTATACACAGTACTGTACAGAACATAGATAACATGATCAGATGTTTGACATTTAATGCTGAGCTATATATGTCACAGTTATGTCCCACTGTACACAGCTACACACTACTTCGTCCATGACAGTAGTTATGCATGGCATCAGTGCATACATACCTACTGCTGCCACATATGCATGTTTCAGAGTATGAACAGTACTCTTCATAAACATCTACTACTTGCCGGTAACTACATATCTGTTACATACCTGTTTGTCACTTTCAGGTCCGTCTGTGTATGCTTTAACTATTTTTTTTTTTTTATTAATTAAGTAAAGTGATTTTTTTACTTAATTGTTATTTTTGGTTATTAATTAAGTTTTTTTTCTTAATTTCTTTTCTTAGTAATTACATTTTTTTTTACTTAATTAAATATTTTGTTATCAAGCAATATTTTCTTTCACTACTCTCCAGGAGTTCTCTACTGTGTGACCCGTACAATGTAATGATTGCATGTGGGGATAGCAAGTACAGTCTGCTTTTGTAGGTATCTGCACATGTGCATGTGATGCCCTCTGCACCAATTGGAGCCCAGCATTTGGTAAATGCATACAGCCTGCTGTGTGGTAATTGCAGTGCTCACTGTCATAGCAACCCAATGCTATAAATTGCTAAGGTATGTAGGCGTAGCCCTTTCAGATTGCCAGAGTGGGGCCCATGCTTGTTTGCTGTGGACACTGTTGTATAAGTCAGAAGGTTGGTATACTTCTTATATCTGAAGCTAGAGGAGTAGACAGTGATGTAGATGTTGTACTCAGACCTGACTGTGGCCACTTCCAGTACAGGGCTATCAGTGTAGAGTTTAACTCACCCCTACAAATGCTTACACAAGTTATATGTGAGTATGTAGTTTCCTTTCAACTCATATAATTAACCGCCATACAAAAGTAGTTATTGAGAAGTAATCTTTTGGCACATGAACTGTTTGTGAACTGTTATACGGTGAATATTGATGTACTCACTTATGCAGGGTTTGTGTTTTTTATTGTTGACATTGGCACAGGATTCTCAGGTATACTGGACAATTCCAGTACTGAGTATGCCTACCTACATCCTTGGTAGACCCTAAACACACAAGTATATTTTTTTGTGGGGGAGGGGATGCAGACATACAGAGAGCATTATGTATTATTGTGTGAATGTTATCTTACTGGACTAAAAGGACTGGTGTGTACCTGTTAGTTTATCAAGGCAGGTGGTCTGTCTGCATAGTTCCCAATTGTGAACCTATCCAGATGGTAGCCAGATGTTACACTGTTATTCTTTGTCCGTGCAACCCACAAGTCTACCAAAGCTATTTGCAGAATGTGTAACAGCAGAATAGCTGATATGCCTGTGTGTTTGTGCCTCTGCCAGGCCTATGAAACACTGAGATACAACTTTGCATGGAGTCAGGGATAGGTAGTTAAAATTGAGGTACACCTTACACATAATACAGACAGTAAGTGTAAGACTTGAGTGAAGCAGTGCATATGGATTAGTACACCTTTTCTGACGTACAAGCGGTGTCTACTGTTATTATTGTCAGTATTCATTGTGTTATACCCCACCTGTCTGACTGACATCAGTGCTTTTCAGAGGGATTCAGAGGGACACAGCTACAATATGTTTCACAATCAGGGACATCCCTGAAAAGTTGTCACAGTTAAGAAGTATGGCCTCTGTCCTAATCAGATATGCCAGTGTTTGTCCTGCTATGATACTGCATGGGGGTTGTAAAGTGCCTCTGTAACATTTTTTGCTGCTAGAATGGCTGCTTCTCTTATCACACTCATGTAATGCAATTCCACAACAATTGCTGGTAAAGATCCACAGAAGAAGCTTTGTATTATAGCCTTCCTATGTTTCCTTTACATTCACTCATTGTAATGCATGATATATTTATTTTGGCACCAAGTTATTGTATATCTGCTGTGGCTTAGTGGTACTTCATGCAGTCAAGTCTGTCCAAGGTCTGGGGTTCGAGACTGACAGTGGTGTTTTATTTTGCTGCTGAGCAGAACAAAGGCCCTGACATACAGAGTGACTAAGGCACTTTTAAGCAGTTTTAAGCGGGTTTGCGTGGGTTTGCATGATGCTTCGCAATACTTAGCAAAGCGCACACATGTGCACACTCACGCAAACCCACTTACTACTGCTTAAAAGTGCTTACTCCCTCTAACCCCCATGCTAATTTATTTGAAAGAAAAGAAAATGGGGAGATAGGAAAGTGGTGAAAAAGGGGGCACAAAGAGGGAAAGACAGTAGGAAAACCAGCTCGAGATGTGCAGGACGGGTGTAGGGAAGGCCCATAGCTGCCCATTTCTTTACCAGCAACAGCTGTGCATATGTTAGACATTTGGAGTGAAATTTGAAACCTTCCACCCCTGAGAGAGGGGTGAGGACAACAGAGTATGTTGTACTGCCAATTAAATTATAATTATCAGTTTACATGTCCAGCGGACATGTGTGCGAAATGGCCAGCTATGTATGGGGCGTCATTTTTTTGTGGGAACAGATTGCCCTTTTTTTTTTTTTTTTTTTTTTTTCAGGTGAGAGTGGAAAGTGAGGTAGAGGAAGTAGGTATATTTGGAGAGGTAGGTTGGGGAGGTAAACAGACAAGACAAACAAGACGCATACAGGGGCGAAATATGACACATGGGGTGAGTGTACACAATTGACGGGGACAGATGTTTGGAAATCGCAAGCCCATGAGCCCACAGATGGTAACAGTGGAACTAAGATCCCCACCCATGGACAGTCACCACTGCACCTTGACAGCCCCGAGGGTGGCTGTGCTGGGGGCTGTGTAGGAGGGGCAGGCTCACCCGTGAGTCGCACCACTCTCGCCTCGAGCTGGCATAGGGGATCAGCTACTGAACGCTGGTTCTCCCTATGCACCACAGCCCGGACCCTTTGGAGGGTGACAGGTGGCCCTTCTCCACCCATGCTTGCACAGGGGGACAAGCCCCATCCCCTGCAGCGCTTCCACCTGAAGGTGGCACAGGACCAACGGAGTAGGGGAGCCTGGGCTGGGCACGGGACCTGCTGGTGCCAGGTGCAATCGCCAGCCGAGGAGGGACAGGTGGGTCCGCTGGGACCGGCCTTCCCATACGTTCTGTGTTTAGGTGTGTTTAATTACAACATAGACAACAGCATTCCAAATTAGTTGTAACAGCATGCAGTAATATTCCCATTAATCCAACACACCAGGGTTCCAACAGTTGAACAGCAAGCATAACACATGCATATATTGAATGGCAGTGGACATTCCAACAGCATGCAGGGATGATTGGTGGCAACAGGCCACCAAGATTGGGGTGTTTGAACAGGGCACATGCATCAAAGTTCATGTAGATATTTATACAACAATAGGACATATGTCCCAACAAATTTGTCAGATTAGACATACCCATTGAGGTGTGAAATTGCATTGTTTATGCACATACAGTAGGGTGTAAAAAGATACCTCCATTAACATCTTATAAGTACTTTTAGTCTACACTACATTCCTATTGACTGCAGGTGTATATCCCCTACATGTATTATTACACTTGTCAATGTGCATTAGGTTGTGTAATGGGTTTGGCTAGTTCATTATATACCTGACCTATATCTGACATACTTTTTTTTTTTTTAAATCTTTTTATTAGCTTTAAAAATTCCAGAAATAACATACAAATACATAAAATATAAATTGTACATATAAACATACTATACACTAATAAGAACTATATACAGATCTCATCCATATCCTGGTGTAGTAAGCTTATACATTGTCAACAATATCATGTCAAAATATAGTCCATTAAAAATTTCCAAAACTCCTTCTGTACTGGCTGCTGCTTCATGGAATACCATAAATACTTGTGTGCATATAATTGCTTTCTAGCTACTTGTCTAAACCCTTCCCATGTCAGTGCTATCCTATTTTTCCAATTTAAAGTGATGTAGTATTTTAGTAACATAAATAAGGGAATAAGAACGTGTATTTGATTTATGCTAATTTCTGGAGGAGGAAAATGTAGGAGAGTAAATTTCCATGATAAAGTTGTTTTCTTGTATCCCATCTTTTCTAACATAACCCTTAAAGCACACCAGAGCTTGTATGAGCATTTACAGCTCCAAAATATATGAATGATATCTGCTACTTGGGAAGGACAAAATTGGCAGTTCGTTGGAATTTCGTGGTACAACTTACTTAGCACTTGAGGTGCCTAATAAGCGTTATTTAATATCATAAGTTGTGTGTATCTCAATTTTTGAAGGGGTATATATTTGGAGAATTTCTGAATGGCTTGAACAATTTTATTAGTTGTAATCGTAGAGTCCTGCTGCGTCTAGTAGCTAGAATGTATACATTCTTTGTTGTATTTAATCGGGATAATAACTTTACATACATTTGAGATCATTTTTTTTTTCGTTGAAACAACTCCCATATGGTTCTACATGTAGATATATCCGCGTCTGAAATATTAAGACCATCCCAGAACTTGGTGCCCCTTTTGCTACAACAGGAACAGTTGTCATGTGTGCATACAGTAATATTACAGGGAGTATATATAGCTGCAAATGCTACATTACTATACTAGCCTGGTACAGCAGTCGCCAATATTAAGCTAGACATTATATGACTATCATGCATGTCTTACTCTGTCACATCCAAGTTTCTATAGGTGTTGGCACTACTCCCCTAAACTGCCATTATACACAGTACTGTACAGAACATAGATAACATGATCAGATGTTTGACATTTAATGCTGAGCTACATATGTCACAGTTATATCCCACTGTACACAGCTACACACTACTTCATCCATGACAGTAGTTATGCATGGCATCAGTGCATACATACCTACTGCTGCCACATATGCATGTTTCAGAGTATGAACAGTACTCTTCATAAACATCTACTACTTGCCGGTAACTACATATCTGTTACATACCTGTTTGTCACTTTCAGGTCCGTCTGTGTATGCTTTAACTATTTTTTTTTTTTATTAATTAAGTAAAGTGATTTTTTACTTAATTGTTATTTTTGGTTATTAATTAAGTTTTTTTTCTTAATTTCTTTTCTTAGTAATTACATTTTTTTTTACTTAATTAAATATTTTGTTATCAAGCAATATTTTCTTTCACTACTCTCCAGGAGTTCTCTACTGTGTGACACGTACAATGTAATGATTGCATGTGGGGATAGCAAGTACAGTCTGCTTTTGTAGGTATCTGCACATGTGCATGTGATGCCCTCTGCACCAATTGGAGCCCAGCATTTGGTAAATGCATACAGCCTGCTGTGTGGTAATTGCAGTGCTCACTGTCATAGCAACCCAATGCTATAAATTGCTAAGGTATGTAGGCATAGCCCTTTCAGATTGCCAGAGTGGGGCCCATGCTTGTTTGCTGTGGACACTGTTGTATAAGTCAGAAGGTTCGTATACTTCTTATATCTGAAGCTAGAGGTGCAGACAGTGATGTAGATGCTGTACTCAGACCTGACTGTGGCCACTTCCAGTACAGGGCTATCAGTGTAGAGTTTAACTCACCCCTACAAATGCTTACACAAGTTATATATGAGTATGTAGTTTCCTTTCAACTCATATAATTAACCGTCATAGTAATCTTTTGGCACATGAACTGTTTGTGAACTGTTATACTGTGAATATTGATGTACTCACTTCTGCAGGGTTTGTGTTTTTAATTGTTGACATTGGCACAGGATTCTCAGGTATACTGGACAATTCCAGTACTGATTATGCCTACCTACATCCTTGGTAGACCTTAAACACACAAGTATATATTTTTTATCTTACTGGACTAAAAGGACTGGTGTGTACCTGTTAGTTTATCAAGGCAGGAGGTCTGTCTGCATAGTTCCCAATTGTGAACCTATCCAGATGGTAGCCAGATGTTACACTGTTATTCTTTGTCTGTGCAACCCACAAGTCTACCAAAGCTATTTGCAGAAGGTGTAACAGCAGAATAGCTGATATGCCTGTGTGTTTGTGCCTCTGCCAGGCCTATGAAACACTGAGATACAACTTTGCATGGAGTCAGGGATAGGTAGTTAAAATTGAGGTACACCTTACACATAATACAGACAGTAAGTGTAGACTTGAGTGAAGCAGTGCATATGGATTAGTACACCTTTTCTGACGTACAAGCGGTGTCTACTGTTATTATTGTCAGTATTCATTGTGTTATACCCCACCTGTCTGACTGACATCAGTGCTTTTCAGAGGGATTCAGAGGGACACAGCTACAATATGTTTCACAATCAGGGACATCCCTGAAAAGTTGTCACAGTTAGGAAGTATGGCCTCTGCCCTAATCAGATATGCCAGTGTTTGTCCTGCTATGATACTGCGTGGGGGTTGTAAAGTGTCTCTGTAACATTTTTTGCTGCTAGAATGGCTGCTTCTCTTATCAGACTCATGTAATGCAATTCCACAACAATTGCTGGTAAAGATCCACAGAAGAAGCTTTGTATTATGGCCTTCCTATGTTTCCTTTACATTCAATCATTGTAATGCATGATATATTTATTTTGGCACCAAGTTATTGTATATCTGCTGTGGCTTAGTGGTACTTCATGCAGTCTAGTGTGTCTAAGGTCTGGAGTTCGAGACTGACAGTGGTGTTTTATTTTGCTGCTGAGCAGAACAAAGGCCCTGACATACAGAGTGACTAAGGCACTTTTAAGCAGTTGTAAGCGGGTTTGCATGGGTTTGCGCGATGCTTAGCAATACTTAGCAAAGCGCACACATGTGCACACCCACGCAAACCCACTTACTACTGCTTAAAAGTGCTTACTCCCGCTAACCCCACGCTAATTTATTTGAAAGAAAAGAAAATGGGGAGATAGGAAAGTGGTGAAAAAGGGAGCACAAAGAGGGAAAGACAGTAGGAAAACCAGCTCGGGATGTGCAGGATGGGTGTAGGGAAGGCCCATAGCTGCCCATTTCTTTACCAGCAACAGCTGTGCATATGTTAGACATTTGGAGTGAAATTTGAAACCTTCCACCCCTTAGAGAGGGGTGAGGACAACAGAGTATGTTGTACTGCCAATTAAATTATAATTATCAGTTTACATGTCCAGCGGACATGTGTGCGAAATGGCCAGCTATGTATGGGGCGTAATTTTTTTGTGGGAACAGATTGCCCTTTTTTTTTTTTCAGGTGAGAGTGGAAAGTGAGGTAGAGGAAGTAGGTATATTTGGAGAGGTAGGTTGGGGAGGTAAACAGACAAGACAAGCAAGATGCATACAGGGGCAAAATATGACACATGGGGTGGGTGTACAGAATTGACGGGGACAGATGTTTGGAAATCGCAAGCCCATGAGCCCACAGATGGTAACAGTGGAACTGAGATCCCCACCCATGGGCAGTCACCACTGCACCTTCACAGCCTCGAGGGTGACTGTGCTGGGGGCTGCGTAGGAGGGGCAGGCTCACCCGTGAGTCATGCCACTCTCGCCTCAAGCTGGCATAGGGGATCAGCTACTGAATGCTGGATCTCCCAACGCACCACAGCCCGGACCCTTTGGAGGGTGACAGGTGGCCCTTCTCCACCCACGCTTGCACAGGGGGACAAGCCCCATCCCCTGCAGTGCTTCCACCTGAAGGTGGCACAGGACCAATGGAGGAGGGGAGCCTGGGCTGGGCACGGGACCTGCTGATGCCAGGTGCAATCGCCAGCTGAGGAGGGACAGGTGGGTCCGCTGGGACCGGCCTTCCCATACGTTCTGTGTTTAGGTGTGTTTAATTACAACATAGACAACAGCATTCCAAATTAGTTGTAACAGCATGCAGTAATATTCCCATTAATCCAACACACCAGGGTTCCAACAGTTGAACAGCAAGCATAACACATGCATATATTGAATGGTAGTGGACATTCCAACAGCATGCAGGGATGATTGGTGGCAACAGGCCACCAAGATTGGGGTGTTTGAACAGGGCACATGCATCAAAGTTCATGTAGATATTTATAGAACAATAGGACATATGTCCCAACAAATGTTGTCAGATTAGACATACCCATTGAGGTGTGGAATTGCATTGTTTATGCACATACAGTAGGGTGTAAAAAGATACCTCCATTAACATCTTATAAGTACTTTTAGTGTACACTACATTACTTTTGACTGCAGGTGTATATCCCCTACATGTATTATTACACTTGGCAACGTGCATTAGGTTGTGTAATGGGTTTGGCTAGTTCATTATATACCTGACCTATATCTGACATACTAACTGTCCAAGATGCAGATGTTACCGCTACATACTTATATATTTTATGTATATTTATATATCTACATATTTGGATGTGTTCACGTGAGATTTTATGTTACATTTCTACAGAAACCTACATTTCATGTAGCACACTCACATTTCTGGGGTACACATTAACAAGCTACTCATGTGCCAGATTTACCTATGCATGCCAGCCAATTACCAACTGTTGAGGACTGTATATATGCTTCACAACTACTGGCACTTCCTTCATCCACTTTATATGGGACTGTACAACCGTGGGTTGACAGCACTTAATATAACAGTACTATTTATAAAATGCAAGGGTACAGCAACATTTCAAAGTAAGTGACACAGACACACTCCAAGTATTATACCTTTATTAATTACATTACATACTGTTCTACAGGCTCTCTCTCATTTATTTGATATTACAGTGCATACAGAAGACTTATTCAAGATGTATTATACCTTTATTAATAGGTTACAACACTCTTTTTCAGGCTCGCTCACTTATGTAATATAACAGTACATGCAGACATATTATTCAGGACTTATTTTACCTTTATTAATGGGTTACTACACTCTTTTTCTGGCTCTCTGACTTATTTTATATAACAGTACATGCAGAGAAATTATTCAGGGCATTTTATGGCTTTATTATTGGGCTACAACACTTTTTTTCAGGCTCTCTCAGCTATTTTATATAACAATACATGCAGAATAATTACTAACCTGCCTGGTGGTGCAGCCTTAGCAGCCTATCTGCATAGGCTTGCTGATTCGCAGCATGAACACCTGCAGCTGTGAAGTAAATGAAGGGATATTGAGACATACCTATCCATTATATAGACTAAATTAGCATGTCTAACATACTTCATTCCATGGCTACCTACTCAGTAGTGGGGCATCTTGCATGTCACGGGTCTCCTGGATCCATTGGTTCAGTAGGTCCTGCTTCCATCTCTTCAGGTGTGCATGGTGGTGACGGACATGCTCACCAGTCCGAGGGATGCCTGTGGCACTGGTGAGATCATGAGCTAACCAGTTCCAAGCCTCTGCTTTGTACTATGTCCCTTGGAACTGGCCCTGCAGGAGTCTTGACTCATGATGGTGGACAAGGAGCCAAACCATGTATTTTGACTCCTCGATGCCCCAGCATTGCCCTCGAAAGCGACTACCCTCTCCAGCACCAGACATTCTGACTGCAAATGGGAGCTACAATCAGTTATGGTGAGTATTCCCACCTATGGAGCTTAAATATGCCGCATTTCCCGCACTTTTTTTGTGATTGTCCGTGTTTGAAATTTCTCGGCTGACTGCAGACATGCTTAGCAATAGTTAATCTTCCATTTATAAGTATATGTATATCAATACTGCATATGTATCCTAAGCTGTCATGGCTTAGTGGTTCAGTACTTTGATAATGGTGCATAGTGTCCCGGGTTCAAAACTTGCCAATGCTTTTATTTTACTACTGTCCAGACAGGCTAGGGGGTGTGGCTGTGTTTAGGCGACTTTGCTCTACGTTGCCCCACATTGCCCTACAGTGCACTGGTTACAGCGGTGCACAGCTCCACGCAAACCTATTGCGCTAGGTAAAGCGCTGCTTAGCTATGGGCAACTATATTGAGCTGAGTAAAGTGATGCTTAGTTATGGGCAACTATATTGTGCTAGGTAAAGTGCTGCTTAACTACGGGCAACTATATTGAGCTGGGTAAAGTGCTGCTTAACTACAAGCAACTATATTGAGCTGGGTAAAGTGCTGCCTAGCTATGGGCAATTATATGTCAGAATCCTTCTTATATTTATATATATACATTTTGTTCACTGATACATAGGCCATTTGAATGCATTTTAGTAAATTTTTTTTCATATATGTCAGGAATTATTTCATATACTAATTTAAACATAAAATAGAATGGGGAGTGGTGGGACTCGAACCGTCAATGCCTCCTCTTTGTGCAAAGGCTCTACCACTACGCTATTGCTATTTGGCTTAATTTGCATAAACATTTCTTATTATGCTCTTCGATGTCAGAATTGCTAACTGTGGTTAAGCAATGGGCACACCTGCGCACACACGCGCAATTACGGGCAGCTATAGCAAGAATGATAAAAAAAAATAAAAGTTTTACATTTTATAACTGTACTAGGGATTTACAATGTGAGGGACTGTAGTGTTGGGTATGTAGACATTTGAGTGGACTCACTCATGTGTGTTGACATTTCACAATTCAGACACTTGCAGGAGTGTGGATCTTTGGACTGCTCGGCAGTCAGACACGCCCCCTGCCTTCCTGCATGGTCCGTGTTAGACTTGGAGTAGAGTCAGCATGCCCTCATGAATATGCATGGCATGCTGACATCATACCGTTCAACTGCAGTTTCCGAGTAAGACTTATTTAGTCTTACACGGAGGATTTGTGAATCCGGGGGATTGTTTATAATGGCCTCTGCTTTTATTTCAATGGAGGAAACAGATTGCTTTAGTGACAGCACTGCTCCTAACTCCATGTGCCATGTATCCATGTAGACTGTGAATGATTTACTGAGGTTAAAGACGCTAGCACAGGCTCTGCATAATGTCTCCCTCAGCTTCCTAAAAGCTCACTGGTCACATCTGGGAAGGGGCATGCTATTGTTACATAATAGGGTACAAACATCTGATAATATCCCACCAGCACAAACATGCTTTCACCTGTTTTTTAGTTTGTGGGACAGGATATTTTCTGACTGCTTCTACCTTTCCTTTTTTAGTGTTTAACAATTCTTTTCGCATGATATACCTACGGTATTTGATCTCCATCATGCCTACTTTTCAGGTTCTGGTGTTAAGATCATGAGACATTTCTCAGTATGAAACAACTCCAATATTAGAAGGCTACAGCAGCAATACTTTGCTGTAGAGCTGCTAGGCCAAAAAGCACAGTCACTCCAGTAATTAACACCTACCACAAAGGTGACACATTGCGATGCTCCCTAAGGGAAGCTACCCAGCTGTATATTAACAGCAGAGACAGCCACAATAGCAAAAATATAATCACACAGCATAACTGTTCATCCTAAAAAGGATATAATAACAATATTGTAATAAGCAAATGTAATTGGGGGGACAACAACAGACAAAAGTAGATGATTGCTCCCATGCATCTAGGCAGCTGAATGTATCCCAGGATCTGTAGCAGCATACATGTTGCAAAGGATAAGAAGGCAGTGTTGATAGATATATTTTCTCTATAAGATATACAACTTCAGAATAAAATAGCAGACAAAAATCTGCACACCCTACAAATGAAACTTAAGGGGGGAGAGATATGCAGTAAAGAAGAATGCCATAAAAGTGAAGGGTAGCATGTAGAGAGTACGGCTTAGAAAGAAGGCAATCTAAACAGTTAAAAGTTCATCACAAGCAATAGATCTGACACATGTGAGTGCAGTATAAAGGGGTCTAGGAGGACATATGTGCCCAAATAGCTTGATGAAAACGAGGAAACATAGGGATGTTAATGAGAGCTGTGTCCTACCAAAATGCAGGTACACAAACCTGCAGTAAGCCACTGTTACAGGGAAGAGCAGAAACAGTAGACGGACATGAAAGGAATCTGCATGATCTACCCACATTACTGTAACAATCCACCAATATTGATGAAATATATAATTAATTAAATCAGATGAACCCACCTATGCATACTGAATTACTGCAGTGTCTCCCATAAAAGCATGAGAGGCACAATCATAATGTAATTGTACAGAAGACAAACATAATAACAGACATGCCAAACAGGAGCATTACAGGAAAGCTTCCCTAAGTAAATGTGTGCCTCTGGAAAGCAAACTAAACAAGGGATGTTTATAGTTGATACATTTCTCTAAGGGCACAGGAAATAGAGAGTTACTGTGAGTGCAGATCATATCAACAGCTCCCTCATACTGGGACTATCCTAAAGCTGTTGCTAGATAGAACTACACTGTAAATGTACAGACAGCATCCAGAAATACAGCAGTAAAGTGAAATAGACAGACAACTGTTTTTTTTTTGTTTTTTGTTTTTGTTTTTGTTTTAAAGAGAATACCTGAAAGTCACTGTACGTATGCTGCCCTTCGTAACAGGCTATTACAAGTTCTAACTGCCTCAGATTACAACACTCCATAGTTTACACTGACACACAATGGCCTACATCCAGTACCAGAGTTATCCAGTTATTCAGCCTAACTGTTAGACCATGAATGCAGAGCAACCCACCAGACGTACTGTATCCATGATGGATAATTCCTGTGAGCACAGACCAGGACAGCTTAGGCAGTAAATGTATGACAATGTCCAGCCAATATGGTAAGTCAGTGTTAATGTTAGAGGGCTATCTAAATGATAATGGACATGTACTGAGCAGAGAATAATGGCCTTTAGAGTGTGAGCTATCACATTACACCATGCGGAATGGGAAGAAATGCAGACGCTATTGCCACACCACTATGGCCAGATGCCACCAATGCACACGTAGCAGTATTGTATGCACAACTAAGGCAGAGCAATGATTTGCCTAGTCAAATAATGCAGACTGCATTTTGTATGGCAATTGACAATGTCCTGCAAGAGATGCCATATCATGCCATACTCAGTTGCATCATCACCAAATTAAATCAGAGGGTACGAGCATCTGTTCCCCTCTCTTCTGCAACCGAAGTGGACAGGGATGTGAGCTGGTACACATGCCAAGGTAGTACCTTCCTGCTTTAAAGAAATCCAGGCATGGATGGTAAGGATACCATTGTCTTGCTATCAACAGCACAGAACTTGGACAATCTCTGAAGGTCACATATCATACTTGGGAATGGCACATTCCCAAATCATGCAGGATGTACAGCCAATTGTACACCCTGCATGGATCCACTGGTACTTCCACTAACAATAGGGTTATTCTCCTGATGTACTGCCTAATGGCTCAGAAAACAGAGACACCATACACCAGCATGTGGAATATCCTCAAGGGGATGGATGTAAGTTTTGAACATGCTTTACATCCAGATTGCATCATGACTGACTTCAGAAGGCAGCAATTTGTGCTAGTCAAAAGGCATTCCCAAAGGCAAGCCTAAAAGTATACTTGCTCCACTTTGTCAAGATTGTATAACTGCACCTGCTATGTTGCCATCTGCAAGTTGATCACACTGGCTTTCTTATCCATAAATAATGCTGTTCTCGCATTTCTGGAGATTGTTTCCTCACTCCCTGAATCTGCTAAGGACATATCAACATTCCTGGACCATCATTATGTTTAAGGCTATCCAGGAAAGCATCCATCTTACACTCCTTCACCTTAACGACTGCCAATATCCTATCCTCTGAAGTTCTGGAATGCGTGTGATGTATCTGGCATGGATCTTCCATGTACCAACAATCAGGTGTTGACATGGCACCAGTAGCTGAAGGTATTACTCGGACAGCCTACTGCATGATTTTCTGGCCTTCTCTCTGTTCTGCAACAGGAACAAAATCTGACTGATAACTGAAGGGAACCACTACTTAAGGGAAAGCCAGTGACACCTCATAGAAAACCTTTTTTAGGAGATCATTACCTACAACCCATTCACCAACATGTGTGATTACAGCAATGTTCCAGACTTCCTACTTAATGTAGCATCTTTTTACAAGTTTTAATTACATTTGCATGCAGTGTGCACCAAGCACTCTGCACATCACTTCCACTACTGTATCAATAAAGGCCTTGCCCATTATACACGTATCTCACTGTGCCATTTTTATGCCCAGCAGGCATCTGGATGCTGCTGACTGTACTAGAGACAATCATGCCTGTGCGCTGCTGGGGACATAAACCTACTCCCACCCTATGAATTGTGCCTGTGCACTGATGGGGACAGAAACCTACTCCCACCTTGTGAATCATGCCTGTGTACTGCTGGGGACATAAACATAGTCCCACCCAGTGATTATTCTTGTACCCCCTGTAGGTATGGTGCAGGCAGCCCCACTGTGCCCACATGAAAATGTGCACAGGCCAATGTCACTGCAGCTAAACTGTAATCCAACCATATGCCCACACCCACCTGTCCCACAGGGGATATTCACCTTACACTAGGAGGTATAGTTGGTTCTGCTTGCCATTAGTGCAACCTGTATTTCAGGTAGATTTGAGTCGCAGTCCTCAGAATTAATAATACCATTATATAAGTAAGCTGCAGCATAGTTGGTATGGGGATTCAAGACTTTGTCCATTAGTCTTTGGAAGGTTTCTGGGATGCCACATAGCCTAAAATGAAAAACATTGTACTGGAAGAATCCTTCTGCAGTGGAGAAAGCTGCCTTCTCTTTAGCCTCACCTCTGAAAGGGATTTGCCAGTAACATTTCATCAGATCTAATAATAGTTATGAATTTTGCCTTCCCTGACCTTTCTATTAATTCAGCATCCCTAGGTGGAGGGTAGCTACCACATTTTGAAATATGTTCATCTTCCTGTTATCATTACAGAGTCTGTTTGTTCCATCAGCTTTTGGGGCTACCACTATGGGCCTAGTCCTCTCACTTCTAGACTCCTGAATTAACCCTAGCTAAAGCATTTTTTCTTTCTGCTTCTTGTACTGCCTTTCTTTGTGACTCAGTATTTAGTAGATTTTTTAGGTTACCCTTCTTTCTTGAACTAGTCTAAATATAGTGTGGAATCAAATTCTGCCAAATAATTCTGGAAACCCTTATTCATTTTGTAACAATAATTCCTTTATAGCTTCATTCTGTGGCTTGGACAGTGTGACTTCCATCTGAACTGTGGGTGCAAAGTTTGGTTTTCTTTATTTACTGGATATATTAGACTCTACTGCTAAACTAACTACCAAAGTCTATTTCCTTTCACTATTTCAGATCATTGATATGGTATATCCATTCTAGTCTTCTGTTACCTGTCAATTTATCTTCTCTATTTGTTTATTATTTGAAATAGAGCCTTGAGTTTAAAACTCTAACCATATACTATTTCACTGTCTTGGATTATATAATGGTTAAGGTATTTACCATCCAGATACAAGGTACAGAGCTTGATTCTGACCTCTGCTTATTGGCTAAGCTTTTAATAGTCTGCAGAATAATAGCCTAGCATTTAGATATATCAAGATGTATTTTGTGGCAATGAAGCTTACTACATCACCAAGAGTTCTATGTCACTACCCTGGGAAAATATATATTGTTGTTATATTGTTCCTCTCAATACCTACCTGCTGCTTAGAGTTCACAATTTCTAGGGCTTTCTATTTCAGCATGACAGAAAGTTCAAACTTTAGCTCAAGTGATGCATTTTCCATACTTTCTAATTGAATTGCTTTAGAATACCCCCTTTCAGTGAGTGCTACCCTCTCTTTAGTTCTGTTAGTCACTTCAGTTCCATGCTATAAGCATTTTCTGACTACAATGACACTTCTACTCCCTGCTTTGTTAGACTTCCAGGCTGCAGTATTTTAGTTTGTAAGTCCCTTCCTTAAACTGGTACTGCGAGGGGTATATTATAACATATCTCAAACTCATATAGGTTCTTCTTCTCTTTATATTCTCTGTCAAATTTCTGTACTTTTAGGCTGAACCTTTAGGGCTTATTAAGACTATGCCTTGATTTTTGTTCAATTCATACACTATTATGAATGCATCTGGTGATATCTCACTCTGTTCTTGTTAAGACAGAGGAAATTCTATAAACTTATTCACCTGCTCGTTCACCTCCCCACACTGATAGGCTGGTCTGTCAAAAGAACTACAACTCTTTATTGTGGGTAAAACATTTCCCTATTATCATATTATGTTATAACAGCAAGCCCTGTTTGCACTTCTGTCTGAATAACTGGATACTGTTTCTTATCACTAGGAATGTATTCCACTTTTACTGTTTTATTAGTAATAGTTTTCTTTATACATACACACGTGTGTGTGTGTGTGTGTGTGTGTGTGTGTGTGTGTGTGTGTGTGTGTGTGTGTGTGTGTGTGTGTGTGTGTGTGTTTGTATGTATATCTATTGCCTCAGTACAACAGTTGTTTTCTACCATCAGTTTAAACATTACATTTATGGACTTGATAGTTGCACAGTAGCAGAATGTGGTATGTGGTCTTGACCACTGATTGCAAAATGTAATTTGTCCCACTCTAGATTCATAAGACCACCAGTAGCAGAGGTCATAGTTTTCATAGGTTAACAGCATTGCTGTAATTAGCAAGGAACAATTATATGTGACCCTTGTTTTCACATTTAAAACAAAGTATGTCTACAGTTCTTAGTTTTTGTTTGCTACTACTGTATGCCCTAGGTTTTACTACATATGCAGGCTGCTCAGATTTAAACAAGTTTTCATGGTGTAACAAGTCTTACTTCTAATACAACAAAACTTTCAGAGTCTTTAAAATAAATGTAATACAACCATTTTCTTAAAGCAATAGGTAGAGACCTTTTAAATTTGTAAACTCTATCATTTCTATCATTTTATTATTATCACATTGACCCCAGGGCTCCAAGCATAAATTAATAATATGCTTTAAATTACATAATGGTGGCCATACCATTGTATTTTGAGAAAATGTCCAGCTATGAAACTTTTGATTTCATGTCTCTGAGGTAACACTAGCTCTGGCGCATAAAGTAGAAAGTAAAACAAAAAAAAAACTAACCAACATGGCCGCGGCACAACACAATTTATTAATATTGAATTAAAAGTAAGCACTTTCGCGGTACTCACATCGCTTCATCAAACTTACTGTTTGCTACAAACACATTGAATGTAAACAAGAAACAGCCAATCAACAACAAGACATTCATTATTCTCCAATAAAGTTAAAAGTAAAATTTATAAACATATCACCATTAAATTATTACCATCTCTGACTGATATAAAAACATGTACAATAAAAACATATACTATAAAGACATATAATGTAAAAACATTCTTATGCTGGCACCAATTTAATGTTTTAATGGGTGTGCTTTATGAAAAGATTTGAGAGAAAGCATGCCATTCAAACCAGGAGGTTGATTAGCATTAAAGAATAAAATCCACTTTTGCTCTGCTGTCTCAGTCCGATTCCTTATATCACCTCCTCTCATCCCCTCTTCTATAACGTCAAGCACTAGGAACTTAAAAACATGATCAGATCCATACTCAAGTGTGTGCTGTGCTAGAGCATTAGACTCTTTCTTGTGTTTAATATCCCTGTAATGTTCCAAAATTCCTTCTTTAAGGGACGTATTTGTTTTCCCTATATAAAAGACATGACATATTTGACAACAGCTAAAATAAACTATATTCATAGTCTTATAGTCGGCATAAAAATGTAACTCTAGTTTGAACCTAGCATATGGGTGTGTATAATATGAATGCTGCACAGTTCCTACATGTATCGGTACCTAACCTGCTAGATTGCACCTTCTTGGTACATAGCCGTGATGTATAACATAGATGCTTCTTAAGAGATTTATTATTCTTAAAGGAGAATCATGAAAACTCATCTATAACCCCTTTCAATTCTTGTGCAGTAGTTAAAATATTTCAATTCCTTTTTATAATATCACAAAATGTGTTAATATCACTTGAGTATTGCAAAGGAGCTCTACAAATATTTTCATTATCATGTCCTGTGTCCTGTACGTTAGATGCTTTCTCTGTAAAGTATGGTCTACATTTACTACGTAATACAAGAGTCTATTTCTCTCTCACTATAACCTCTATGAATGAAGTCTTGTTTAAGAGAATGAATGTCTACTTCCAAATCTGCTAGTATGTATACTTCTGAAATCAGTTCTTTGATGTTAGAAGAACTGACTTCAGAAGTATACATACTAGCATTTATAGGAAGCCTACTAGGAAGAACAATTTATTACATAAAAATAGTATGCACCCAAGGCATGTTACACGTAATGTAATGAAAGGTCAGTTTTTTAGGTTAATGAGGTTACATAATAATGATACAGATTTGGAAGTAGCCATTCATTCTCTTAAACAAGACTTCATTCATAGAGGTTATAGTGAGAGAGAAATAGACTTTTGTATTATGAATGCGTGGAGAGAAAGGGTAAGTAAATATAGACCTGTAACTACTCTAGTCCAGATACAGATTTGCTGTATCCAGGACTGTTTGTAAGCTTTTGAGCCCACCAAGCCTTTCTGTGTTGGAGGGAAGCCTTCTAGCTTACCACTGGGAGTGATAAGCACTAGGTAGCCTATCTACCACAAGATGAGTGGTTTCTGGCCAAGAAATTGTAGTTTATTGGCTGTTTGGGCAGTTTTTCCATCTCTTTCAACTTTCTGGTTTAAAAGCCCACGTTTGCACTTCTTTCCCACTTTTCCTGTAACTAGTCTAGTCCAGATACAAATTTGCTGTATCCAGGACTGTTTGTAAGCTTCTGAGTGGTGCCAAAGTCTGCTCTTCAATTTTTCCCATAGACCTACTAGTTCTCTCCTCTCCTGCATTTTTAATAGCTTATTAGTCTATCACTTTACCAGACGTCTTGCGGCAATTATTGTAGCACACAAAAGTCCTACCAGCACTAAACATTCTACAAGGAAACTGCTCCAGTACTTATTATTAATGCCCACCCCTCCAGGCATGTCTAAAGTTCAGTTCCTGTGCATTCTCCTATTAACCTGGTGAACTTGGACATCCTGAGGCAATGCAGCAACTGTCTCATGTACACTGATAACACTCTCCTCTTACCTCCCAACACTCAGACTTGCAGGAGATGCACTTATATATCCAAACTGGAACCCACGCACTCTCCAGCCAAGACTGGAATAGCTAGTCAAGAGGAGAAGATCAACACTTGCACCACACCACATGGAGCACATAGGCCTCCAGAACACACACCAGCACTGCCTTCACATAAAAACACAAACTGCACACCCACCTTCGTGGAGGTTCTCAATAAAAATCTACCCAAACAGCAGAGACCTCCAAGGCAGAAACACACTCAACCACCACAAGACAACACTTATCACGAGACACATAACTCTCCTAAACAGTGCACCACTCAACCAAAGCCCCTAAGGCAAAACAGCATGCCCAATACAGTAGTCATAGATGACTCGATAGTGAAGCACACTGGTGTCTCACTCACTAGGTTGATTAAGGAGAAAGTAACAGTCAGCTGCCTGTCAGGATCCACCACATAATGCATACACTCAGGTCCCTCAACAACAGGTACAAATATGACTCTGTCATTGTACATATGGGAGTAAATGACCTGAGATGTACCTCCCTGGACTACATGAAAAGAGACATAGAGGAGGTCTCAGATTATGTAGCCCAGGCAGGTATGACCCTAGCCCTGAGCAGCATCCTACCATCACCCAGAATTATTCCACAGTACAAGCAGAAAATGATTGATTTAAACAATTGGTTAAGTTTCTGGTGTCATTCTAAGGGGATCCAGTATCTGTCGGCCAGGGATGAGATGATTGACAGACCTCAATGCTTTGCCAGAGATGGCCTACATCTGTCACCCCAGGGCTTCCAGATACTGGCCAAGGCTCTTGCAATACCTACAGTGCCTTTTTTAGGTGGTGTTCCAAAGACCAAATTACCACCATAACAGCTACAAACAAATGCAATCTGAGGGTCATGCTGCTCAATGCTAGAAGTCTAAATCTCAAAATGCACTCACTCGAAGCACTTCTTAAAATGGAGAACATCGACATTTGTGCCATAACAGAGACCTTGTTCAAGGCAGCAGAAAGCATCCCTGCACTACCAGGCTATAACTCATTCCACACCTTTCGGCCCCAGAACTTAGACATAAAGGACATGCACACCTCCAGAATAGTAGTCCAACATAATGCATCTGAGATACTTCAGGTGCATCTAACATTGGGTAAGACAGCGATTCAGGTCATAGCCTGCTATAGGTCCCCAACCATGTCCCAAGACTCACACTCCACGTTCCTAATTACCCTGGAGAATATTAGGGTCCAACCTAACACTCATATTAGGCAACTTCAACTACCCCTCCTAATGGAGTTAATACTGGGAAAACTACTCATGTACCAATACACTTCCCCAATGTTTCCTGGAATTCATTAATTCCAATGTCCTGGATCAGCTCATTCTTACCCCCACTAGAGGTAGCAACAACCTTGACCTGGTTATTATTAACATGGGTGACCATTGCTCTACACCAATAGTAAACTCCACCCTGTTAGATCCGACCACAAGCTAATCACCTTGGAAATCCGCATCCCTCCCACCCCCACAAAGGTAACCACCGTGAAAAACTTCTCCAAAGCTAACTTTGGGCTCCTAAAGGCAGTGGTGGCTAATTTCATGGCACCCATGCAAATGAAGATCAGTTGAATGACTGCCGATTCATACACCAATGCACTGTACGGACACGTACACAAATGCATAGATCTCGCCATACCCAATAGAACCAAGACACTCTCCTCCAAAAAAAGGAAGCCAATCTGGTGGTCCCCTGCCATAAACAAACTCTACAACAGAAGGAGGAAACTGATATGGATTAAGGTGAAGTCCCAAGACTGGAAAAACTCACTTATCAGCCTCAACAAAACGTTGAGCTCCCTCATCAAATCCTCTAAAGCTAGCTATGAAAACAGAATTGCAGCAGATAGAAAAGACAAACACAAGGCGTTCTATAGTTATGTAAAGAATCTCCATGGCAAGATTTGCAATGAGCTACTGCACAATGGTATCTCCTGTACCAAGCCAACAGATATTTCCAATATACTGCCCGACAGATTCAGTGCCAACTTTACAGTATTACTGCTGCACACGTTAAAACAGCACTGTCCAAGGCCAAGAATACAGCTTCTATGTGACCTGACAATATCCCTGGCTGTGTTCTACATGAACTACAGAGTGAACTGGCACTTCACCTGTGTGCCCTGTTCAATCACAGCCTCACCTCAGGCTTTGTCCCTACTGAATGGTGCACTGCTACAGTCATCCCTCTCCACAAAGGAGGAGTGACTACAGACCCTGGGAACTATCGCCCCATTAGCTTGATGAGTCTGATATGCAAAGCTATGGAATGCATCATCATGAACCTAATAAACAAGGATATAGGGAATCTCCAAACTCGGGATCCCACACAGTTTGGTTTTGTGAAGTGTAGATCAACATGGTCAACTCCTTTGAGTCAGTCACCAGAGCTCTGGTGAAGGTAAAATGGTTCATACAGCCTACCTTGATCTGACCAAGGCCTTTGATACCATTCCCCACTCAGGAATCATAGAAAAACTCACTAAACTTGGAATCAATCCCTATATCACTAGGTGGGTTACAAACTGGCTCACAGGTAGAACTCACAGTGTGAAAGTAGCTGACTCCACGTCAGATTGCCGACCAGTCATGAGTGGAGTCCCACACGGTTTGGTCCAGGGTCCTCTCCTGTTTGGTATCTACTTCTCTGAAGTCCAGGCCAAAATGAAGGGACTCTGGCTGACAATGTTCACAGATGATTGCAAGCTGGGAACTATTATTAACTCCCTGAGTGATGTTGACATCCTACAGAAAGGCCTCACTGAGACCAACAACTGGTGTCAGAACCATGGCCTTAAGCTCAATGCCAAAAAATGTGTTGTCATCCCCTTTGGAAAAAAAAAAACAGTTCCCATGAGTTACCACATTGATGGTAGTCCAATGAACACAGACGGTGTTATGAAAGATCTGGGAACATAGGTTGACAGCAACCTCTCTTTTGATCACCACACTGCCACTGTGGTCAGAAAGTCCTTCTATGTGGCACATCTCATTACTAAGGGTTTTGCATCCAGGAAGAAAGAGGTCATTGTCTCCCTCTACTCTTCCCTCATTAGGCCAATCATCAAGTACAATGCCCCATTTGGCATGTACCTCACTAGACACCTGCAACAACTGGAGATGCTGCAAAAGTACCTCACAAAGAGGATTCTAGGCCTAAAACATTTGTCCTATATGGACAGACTAAAAACACTCCAACTACTCTCTGTTTCATATCACTTACTTAGAGGCGATCAATCTCTGCTTGACTTACAAAGCCTCTGTTAGAGATGCTACATCTAAAGAAACCCCTATCCCTCTGCACCACATGCTCCAGAGACCTCAACCTCATTACCACAATCAACGGAACATGCTGGTGGGACAGGTTCATAACCCAGAGACTGCCCATGCTGTAGAATAGACTTCCCATACATGTCAGGCAGAGCACCTCACTGGCCCTCTTCAAGAGAAATCTTGATGAGTGGATCGGAAATAGAAAATTCACCCCGGGGATCACTCCAGTGGCTTTACTCGACAGAGGCACTGGGAACTAAGGTCAGCTGGCATGATGCCAGGTTAATCCTATGGGCTAGGCTTGTAAAGGCCCCAGGGCAATTAGCCTAGTACACACCTATGAACCTATGAACCATACTTTACAGAGAAATTAACATCTAGCGTACAGGACACAGGACATGATAATGAAAATATTTTTTGACTTCCTTTGCAATAAAAGTGATATTATCCCATTTTGTGATATTATAAAAAGGAATTGGAATATTTTAACTACTGTATAACAATTGAAAGGGGTTATAGATGAGGTTCCATGATTCTCTGTTAAAAATAATAAATCTCTTAAGAAGCATCTATGTTATAAATCACAGCTATGTACCAAGAAGGTGCAATCTAGTAGGCTGGGTACCTATACATGTAGGAACTGTGCAACATGCAGGTATATTTATATGGGTTCATATTATATACACTCATATGCTAGGTTCAAAATAGAGTTAATTTTTTATGCAGACTGTAAGACTATGAATGTAGTTTATTTTAGCTGTTGTCAAATATATCATATCTTTTATATAAGGAAAACAAATAGGTCCCCTAACGAAGGAATTTTGGAACATTTAGGGATATTAAACACAAGAAAGAGTCTAATGCTCTAGCACATCACACACTTGAGTATGGCTCTGATCATGTTTTTAAGTTCCTAGTGCTTGACGTTATAGAAGAGGGGATGAGAGGAGGTGATATAAGGAATCGGACTGAGAAAGCAGAGCAAAAATGGATTTTATTCTTTAATGCTAATCAACCACCTGGTTTGAATGGCGTGCTTTCTCTCAAACCTTTTCTTAAAGCATGCCCATTAAAACATTAAACCGGTGCCATCATAAGAATGTTTTTACATATATGTCTTTATAGTATATGTTTTTATTGTGCATGTTTTTATATTAGTCAGAAATAGTAATCATTTAATGATGATATGTTTTTAAACTTTTCTTTTAATTTTATTGGAGAATAATGAATGTCTTGTTGTTGATTGGCTGTTTCTTGTTTAAATTTAATGTGTTTGTAGCAAACAGTAGGTCTGATGAAGTGATGTGAGTATTGCGAAAGTGCTTACTTTTAATTCAATATTAATAAATTGTGTTGTGCCTCGGCTGTATTGGTTAGTTTTTTTGTTTTATTTTGTACAAACAGTTCATTTATTTAGAATGTACCTTGATCCTGACCTTGATTGTTTTATTTTTTGCTCTGGTGTGTAAATCCTTTTGACTCTATTATAGTACTAGTAATCAGTTCACTCCATGTCCATGAAGACTCTTAGAGGTTCTTCAGTTATCTGAGCAGACAAGATCCTAGCATCAGCATAATTGCATCTCTCCTAGTGAACAAACTGATGAAAAGTGTAAAGGTATGTCACATGGTCCTTCCTTCTCCCAGGTAATTTGTATTAGTGATGGCACTATTCTTGGTGCAGTCATTTACTTCATTACAACACCTATTCCTTCATCCCAGCACCATTCCTCTTACTATATTACACCCAGTAACTCATTAAATATTTTATTAATACGACCTTTCTGTTCTTAAAGAAGCAGGCACAATTAACAAAATCTCCAACTTCATTTAAAGAAACTTCTTTATTTATAATACCACCATTATAAACATTATATACATAACTATTTGCACATTTTCTGGTCACTTGTGCTCTTCTGTCTGATGCAAAACACTGTACACATAGATGCATACATATAAATATGTGTGTATATGCATGCAAATGTGTACATGAATCTTTGAATATGAGTGAGTACAAATGTATAAAGGGCACTGTTAAATTACCACTTTAACGCAGAAACCAAGCAAACAGTTTGTGGGTGTTTTCATCCAAAAATGCAGATTTCTGCAGACAGATTTCATTATTATAAGTTTTTAAATTTGACTTCAAAACTAAAGTGAGTAAAGATTTTTAATGAAAAAATGTGGTCAATAATGTTGGGGGCATGAATAAAATATGGCATTAATCAAACAGCTTTATAAAGTGGTCTAACAGCCAATAAGAGGACTGAATAGGCATGCCAACAGAAAAGATGCATTGCCATTGGAAGAATAATCAGCTGCTTATCTAGAATAGAGTTAACCAGTCAGTAATGTAGTTAAGAGAATGGCAGAAATGAAGTAACATGAAATAGAAAACTCAATTGTAGTGAGAGTAAGAAATATTCAAAACTATGAAATAACTAACCAGAGTCAGTGGCATAAAGGGGTAAAGCTGTGACTATGACCTGGGCAGCCTGAGTCTGACTAGTGATTTGGGTGCTTGACAGTGATAGTAAGGAGGATGGGACCATCCTTGTGGGAGGGGTTGAACTAGCCATTTACACTGTCACTACTGTCAGAAGAAATGACAATGAAGAGCAGTGCTTGGGGACAGACAGTCTCACAAAACAATTGAAGGGTGGTAGCCTTCATAAGTGAGAGTGTGTGGAGGCATGCACTCACAAGGGAAGAGCACTAAGGCCACAATGGTGATATGATTTGCATGTCACCTACTGAGGGGGATTGATAGGCTGTCCAAAATCTACTCTTGGATGAGATGCTTTCTAGAGCACAAAGCACCATCATGGCTGCCTGAATGATGGCCCCTTCAGGCAGATCTCATCTCAGCTCTAGATGGAGTCCTCAAAGTGGAGGAATGACTGGGCACTATCTGATTGAAGGGAGGCTTGAAGGCCAGCAGGTATGGGATCAACATCAGCTGGAAAAACATAAAATAATTAAAACAAAAACACCGAAAAGTGAACCATTAAAAGAGTGGGATTCAAAAAGGTCCAAAATATAAAACTAAAGCATAAACCCTTAAAATTATACAAGAAAAGGAGAGACAGAGGTTAAGTTAGCAAGAAAGCATAATCAGAATTTCAGTAGAAACCTAGTAGGGGGAAATCATAAAGATGAAAATATACACTACTAAAAAGATTATGTGAAAGTGGGTGTCTGGGGGGAGTGACAGGAGCCTTCAAATGGAATTAAAGTAAATATAGAGCTATTTTTATTTGCAGAATGCTCTATGGGGGCCAACATAGTTATAGAGCTGTGGGAGTGGGTCATAAGGAGCTGGCATTACCGCTGTGGGTTATTCACTTCTCTGCTCTTCCCCTCACTGATTTCTCACATATGCTGTTTTAGGGTTGCTCCTCTTTCCTAATCCCCAATAATACAGTCAGCTGCTTCCTTGGAATGCCCTCATACCCATAGTTTTATGTGCCCAAGGTGTATTGCTTCTTTGGACATTTTTGCATGTTTCCAGTTGTGTCTACTCATTTCCAGCTGTTTTGTCTCATTTTCATATTCATCCTTCATTCAGTTATTTTTGCATATTTATCCCACCTCTGCTTATTTTTTAGTTGTGATATTATAGTTGACTTTTTTTACTATGGCATCCTCCCTTGTGCTCTTCTCTTCCCTTGGGCCACTGCCAGTCAGTTTTCTTATAATTTTATTTTGCTTACTTTCACCTCAGAGATTCATGCCATCTTCACATTTATTGTAAGCAAGTACTTTGATCTACAATTACACTGGACTCCTACTGGGCTTTCGTTTTAGTTTAATTTCCTCTTAAAGGTCCTGGTACTTCTCCAGTGTGCCTTACCCGACCCAGCCTTTAACTATAGGCACACGTTTATCTCACTGTTTTCTCAGAATTAGGTTTCTACTGACTTCTTGATTACGCCTCCTGAATAATTTAACCCTTCTTTCTCTTTTGACCATTATACTTTTTGGGTGGTTATACTCTAGTTATTTCATATTTTTGGAAATGTCTTGACTTTCCATAATCGTGAGCTGCTTGCATCCTGTTTCTGTCGTCCTGCTCTTGCTTTAGCTGCATCACTGTTTTTTTAATGATCACGTTAAAGACATCTTATTAGTTATTCTCTTATTGGCTATTAAAAAGATCCTCCTCTTCCTTTTAGGCTGGCCTGTTCTGTCTTCTTATTGGCTGTTGGACCACGCTACAAAGCCACGTGACAGACGCTGCATTTTATTCATCTCCCCAACATTAGACTATTGATCTTATTGTCTTTAAAATATTTACAACTTTTAGTTTTAAATCAAATGAAAAACAAAACATTGTTTATATTTAAACTTCTCTGAAGAAGTCTACATTTTTAGATGGAATTGCTCATATTTTTTCTGTGTTGTTAAATGAAGCAGTAGTTTACAAGTCCCAGTTGTACTTAACAGTTGTGCTTTATTTTATTTTCATTACTGATCATGCTTACATGATCTACTTAGGTCTACAGTTCTGTTAGATTTATAGATTTCTTTTTTCTACATATAACAGAAATTATAGAATCATGACATTTTTATATTTCTTTGAAGAATATTAATAATGTAAATAAGTCTAATGTCTTCATCACCCACCATGTGTGACCCTAACATGTAGTTTGATGGTATTGGTAGTTCAGTGTTAGTGCTTAGTGTTCATTCTGTGATATAAACTAAAACTAGAGTGCTCAGTGCCTAGCAATTAATTTCTAGTGTGTGTGAAAGTGACCTGTATAGCACTAGACACAAGTGACCTTTATAGTAGTACAGGTTGTAACTCCACAAAGTAATTGTGGGACATTATCTTTATTTTGTATATGTTAGAAAAATATGTATTTGAACATATATAAAGTGCTAGTTAAAAAGCAAATAGTATATAATGCTTTTTATTCTGTTAATAATATGGCAATAAGAATGATTTTACATGTAATTGCTTGAAGCTTTGGAACTGCAGTGTATTTGAACTCTGACCCTGGCAGTAGCCAGCTCAGCAAGCTTATGTTTTTCACTAATGATTATCTGCTGGGTCAGGAAATTAAATGTATAAAGCATTGAAAATCTTCTTCTCCTTCCTCTGGGACAATTGGCCTTGTAAATGTTACCAAGATAAGACACAGCTGTTGAGAAAATGTTGCAAAAAGAACAAAGAAGTGTATTACAAGACTGAACCAACTATTGTATTCGAGCAGGCCTGAAACCTTGAAGGAGTAACATTTACAGAAAGACATTATAACTGACCAGGTGCTTTGCAAGGCTGTATTATTCCCAAGGGAAAGCTTTTTTAAAAAATATAACATCAGCAATCTTTATGAATAGAATACTGTTAGTAGAAGTGATGTAGATGCCCTGTGACTAACCACGTCAGTAAGGTGGGCAAAACCTGAATGTAAACACTATAAAATATTCTGTACTTCCTGCATCATGTCAGACAAAATTCTGTACTTGTATGTTTTTTTGCCTCCTGGTGTACACTAGTAAACTTTTGCATCTGAGCCTCCTGTGTTGTTATCTTTGTTTTTATTTAACAGTTTGGTCTTTCAGACCGGAAACCCTCAGACAGCTACAGATCAGAGTGTACCGGTGGTCGAATACTGCACAGGAGAAGCTACCAAAACGGTTCTTCTTGAAATACAAAAGACCTCCGACTGAATTGTCGTTTTGAGAGTCTGGCCACTTTCTGATCTGCGGCCGAAGAGTGGTCTTCAACTGCTCGACTCAGGAGGCTCAGTTAGGAAGATATTTGCCTTTTTTCTGTTTTAGATCAGGGACTAGGTTGCAGTAAATACTATTGTCAGAAGATTTGTTATACAGATCAGGGACAAAAGGAAATTACTGTATATTTTGTCAGAAATCAGGGAAACAGAATAAGGTAGGCAGTCATTCTAGATAAACTGTATAAGGAACTGAAATACCACGTGGTGAAAAGGGTTATGTAACATTTTCTTTTAGTATGGGAAATCAGTGCACTAAAACATCGCGAGATCCGGCCCTAACTGAAGACGCAAAATATAAGCAATTACAACGGGCTGATAATGTAAGGGATTATACAAAATGGGTTAATAAATACGGATTTGATGGTAAATTGGATAAAATTTCATTAGTTAAACTTTTAAAACAACTTAAATCTGACGCAGAAGGTCAGGCAAAAAAACAACAACGATTAGGCATTCCTCAGGCACACAGGTGGATTGAGGAAGTAAACCGAAGGGAACAAAAAACTAAAAATGCTAAGACGTTATTTTTAGATAAAGAGGATAATAATATAGTAATAGCAATGGCTCCTCCTCCCCCGCCCCCCTCCGATGCCTTTTTCAGGATATGAAGCAGGAGAACAAACTGGTCCACCTCCACGTTATCCTGATGTCACAAGAACACTAAAACCATTTGTTAGAGATCCTATTGAAACTAGGTCCCGGACACGTAAAACACTTGTGGACACAGACTTGTATCAAATAGGGAGAAACACACTAGAGGAAAATGAGGAAGAAATCTGTCCACTAATCGAGGTACCAAATCCTCAGGCAGGACAGGAAGGGCAGGATCCAACTCTTCTAGTATACAGGCCATGGACACCGGAAGATATTCGGAAAGCTACAGAGGGAATCCCTTATCCAAAAGTTAATTACACAAAGTTTTTACAAGATTTACAAGGTATGAGACTAAGTTACCACTTGAATGGGGAAGAAGTAGAAAAGGTAGTTAGACAAATTGTGGGTCCAGACTGGCACATGATTTGTGGCACCTGGAATCCTCATAATGCAGCGCTTAAACCACTCCCACATAGTGATGCAGAACTAGACAACAGAGTAAAAGGTCTTACAGACCGAATTTCCGAAAAATGGAAACCTAGAGCAGATTGGACTTGCATTAACCAATGCATACAACAAGAGAATGAAACTGTAGATGGGTATTATGGTACATTATTGGAATGTTTCAATAACCATAGTGGTATGGCTATTCCTGAAAATCAGACACATGATACCTAGTATGAACAGCAACTGAAAAATGCGTTTTTGAAAGGTTGCATTGCACCTATCAGTAGCTTTATTACAAAGCATATGATAGATCATCGAACAAGTAGGCTACAAGCCTTACTTGAATATGCTAGACATGCTGAAAGACACTTTAATAGTAAAAAGAAAAAGAAGACACAAGTCTTCACTGCTGAAGATGGAGCTGAGGTTTTTGTAGTACAGTCCGGTAAAAAGGGTAAGAAAAATGCCCAGGGAAATAGACAATCTGACAAATGGTCAGAAGATTTTGAAGAGAGAAAAAAGAAAGGTGAGTGCTTTAAGTGTGGAAAGAAAGGACATTTAGCAAGGGATTGCAGGCTAAATAAAAGGTGACTACAGAAAGTAAGGGTGATGAGGACTGACTATATGATAGTGATGAAAGTCAGAAATCATCAGGAAAGGCAAACAAACAAAGGACAAATGTAAATTTAGTAGAAGGAACAGAGGAAGTGCAAGCAGATGTAGAGGATGAAGAAAGTGAAATTTTAGATTTTGCTTTACTGAGCTTGGAGCTCTATTTGGCAGACACAAAACCGGAAGTCACACTTCTGGTGGAGGGGAGGGAAGTAAAATTCCTGTGTGACTCAGGAGCATCACGAACTTTGATACACCCCTCCAAGTTACCAGAATATTCCGAATCACCTGATTATATATTAGTAAAAGCAGCAAACGGACAGCTATATAGGGAGCCACTCTCCCATGATATAGCAATAACTGACCCTGTTTCAGGTATGACTCAGAAAAGTAAAATTGTAGTTTCTGCAAAATGTCCAGTAAACCTACTGGGAAGAGATCTTATGCAGATATTTGGCATAGCGGTAGTTCCCACTATGCAGGGTATGGAGGCACAAAGACAAATGGATACTTTCGTGGTACGACCGGAGGGTGACTTTTTACTGGTACAGCCAGGACCTAGTTATGACTGGTCCAAGGGCAGTAACCAAGGAACTGATGAATGTAGCCATCAGTAAGGCCCCCTCCCTTGACACTGACTGACAGCATTTGTTACACTGTACTCTATACTACTGTAGCATGCCAGGACCTGATAAAGAATATGAGCAAGAATTATTCAAAAATCCTGCTAACAGATTAGAATTACGAACCTTGTATTGGGATACTGAGGGAAACAGTGTGGTAAGCTGTTCATTACCTCAGGAATTCATGACACTGTACAAATCTAATCGACTACCACATGTCAGCTTAACGAAAAATAAGAATATGAAATGGGCGGACTTAGGAGAAAAAGTAACAAGATGGGAAAAACAAACTGATTTAGAATTATCAGAGCAGGGAATACAAAAACAGAAATTGAATTGGCTAACACAGACACATCAGCTGTACACTTACAAACTAGTGAAGACAGCTGATTAGCGTTCTTATTAGAAGAAGAAGAAAAAGCCTTGTGTGACATACCAAAGATTCTTTGGTCAACAGGCAAATCAGATGTAGGACTTATTCAAACAGCAGGACCAGTTACTATTACACCAAAATCAGCATTTAGACCACAAAAAAGACAATACCCCTTGAGGAAAAATGCAGAGCAAGGAATCAAGCCTATAATAGCAGCATTACTCAAGGAAGGAGTACTGGTAGAATCTCTTGATTCACCATGTAATACCCCTCTATTTCCTGTTAAAAAGCAAACGGGAATGGCGGATGGTACAGGATTTACAAGCTGTAAACAATGCAATAATACCTAGAGCACCTACGGTGCCAGACCCACACACCTTGTTGAACGATTTAAAGCTGCAACAAAAATATTTCACTGTAGTAGACATAAGCAATGCTTTCTTTTCAATACCTATACATCCTGATAGCCAGTATTGGTTTGCATTTACATTTCAGGGTAAAAGATATACCTATACTCGGCTACCACAGGGATATTGTGAAAGTCCAACGATATTTGCACAAGAAATGGCAAGCAACCTGGCAGGGTTTACCCCACCAGGAGGTAGTCAGATTCTACTTTATGTAGATGACATTTTGCTAGCAGCCCCCACCCAGCATCAATGCAGGGAGGATACAATAGCATTATTGAAATTTTTGGCAGCACAGGGACATAAAGTAAACAAAAGTAAGTTACAACTTTGGAAAAAACAAGTCAGATACCTAGGATATGTAATATCCAATGAAGGTAGAATTTTAGACGAAGACAGAAAAACAGCAATTTTACAAGCACCTAAACCAGCGACCAAGAAGGAAATGATGACCTTCTTGGGAACAACTAATTTTTGTCGAAGCTGGATATCAAACTATGCTTTAGAATCTGCTCCACTGGCTGATTTAATATATAAAACACCAATGGCAGCACAAGATATATTACAATGGACACCCGAAGCAGAAACAGCTTTCTGCAGACTAAAACAATTGATAGCTTCTTCATTAGTTTTAGGACTTCCGAATTACCACAAAAGATTCTTTCAGGCCGTAGATTGTAAACAGGGATATATGACGTCAGTTCTGACACAGCAGCATGGGGATAAGCAATGCCCCATAGCTTACTATACATCACAGCTAGACCCAGTGGCACGATCGTTGCCTCACTGTGTGCAAGCAGTAGTCGCAGCTGCAATGGCAGTACAGGCTTCGGCCTCAGTGATGTTATTCCACCCTCTCACATTGAGAGTGCCTCATGCAGTCATGATAATTTTACTGCAAGAGAAAATAGCATATTTATCTCCTGCTAGACATCTTTCATGTATGACCATACTGCTGAGCCAACCTCATATGGTAATTGAACGTTGTACAACATTAAACCCGTCAACGTTACTTCCGACTCCTGTGGATGGCACGCCGCACAGCTGCCTGCAGGAAATTGAGCAAATAACTTTGCACAGACAAGACCTCACTGATATGCCCTTGGATGATGCCGAGGTGACATTTTACGTGGATGGCTCATGCAGAAGGGGTCCTACAGGGAAAAATCTAGTAGGGTATGCAGTGGTTACAGATACAGTGATCTTAGAAGCCCAACCTTTACAACATAACCTATCTGCTCAAGCAGCAGAACTGATAGCCTTAACACGGGCTTGCACTCTAGCGAAAGGTAAATGTGTGAACATATATACTGACAGTCAGTATGCTTTCTCTACAGTGCATGTTTTTGCGCAACAATGGAAAAATAGGGGGATGATAACATCTAATGGCAAACCGATTAATCATGAGCAACTTATTTTGAACTTATTAGATTCTATTCAGTTACCTACTAAAGTAGCTATTTGTAAATGTTTAGCTCATACAAAACAACAGGATAGAATTTCAAAAGGAAATGCAAAAGCTGATGCAGCTGCAAAGCAAGCAGCCTCAGACTAAAAAACTCTTCTTTTAACCGAGGAATTACAACCCTCTGAGATTTTAGATCTAGAAATGCTAAAAACAATGCAGACACTAACTACGAAAGCAGAGAAAAAAAATGGGAGAAACGAGGTGCAATCCTCGAAAATGGACTGTATGTCTCCAAAGATAAAAAAAACAATATTACCATCTAATTTATTTAGATATGCAGCTTTGTTGAGCCATGGGCAGTGCCATGTCTCAACAGGGGGGATGATACAGTTAGTAAATCGAATATTCCAAACATACGGATTCATAAATTATACAAAAAAAATTTTGTGCAGCATGCCATATTTGTAACAAACATCATGCACAAGGGGCATTCAAACCCAAGCAAGGGAGTTTTCCTACACCACCATATCCGTTCCACACTATTTGTATGGATTTTATAGAATTGAATAAATGTGAAGGGAAAAAATACTCTTTAGTAATTATAGATATGTTTTCCAAATGGGTTGAAGCCTTTCCAACTAAAAATCCGGATGCAGCAACCGTGGCAAAAGCCCTAGTAAAAGAAATAATTCCCAGATTTGGCATACCGGAAAGGATTTATAGTGACAATGGGACACATTTTGTTAATCAGACGATTCGCCAGCTTGGGAGATTCTTTGGAATCTCCTTAAAGAATCATTGTGCTTACCACCCACAGTCTGCAGGACTGGTGGAAAGGTACAATGGAATTCTAAAAAACAAATTGAGGAAGCTAGTGAGTGAGACACAGAAAAACTGGATTTGCTGTCTGCCTTTGGCACTGCTGAGCATGAGAACAGTTCCAAATGTAAAGGGTTTGACTCCCTTTGAAATGATATTTGGAAGGGCATATTATGTGCCACAGTGGAAAGCTCTCATGCCTGCAGAACTAGAGGCTGACAGCTCATTAGCTAGCTACATGAGAAAACTGTTAACAAATAAAACTGTTTTGCAGTTGAACTCTTTTTCAGATAAAAGACAGACTGGACCGCTAGAAGCAGTGCTGACTCCGGGCACCTGGGTGTGGCTGAAGGTTACGAAGAGGAAGAATTGGGCGAGTCCAAAGTGGGAAGGACCATACCAGGTACTGCTGGCAACGCCTACTGCAGTCAAAGTTGCTGAGAGGTCGTCCTGGGTCCATCTGATGCACAGTAAATTGGTAAAGAATTTTCAACTTGATAAACATTTTGGGACTGATACACAACAAAGGCAGGATGGCCAAGAGCAAAATGAGTAAAAATACAGATCAACCCCAAAGATGTGGTTTGATCATCTTGTTGACTATGCATTTATTAACTATGATTGTGATGACCTTCCTTTTGTTGTGGTTTTTCCTACATGTAACCACACAAGTGAAAGTGGAGAGACGAGATGAACTGTCTATAGACTGGCATCCAAACTTTAACACATACCTAGCTATGAAGCGTGTATATGTAGAGACTATGAACATTTCAAATTGCTGTGTTTGTACTGCTATACCAACAGCATATGGAGGACTGTTAATGTCCGCTGTCCCCTTGGGGATAAATGAGACTTGGGAGAATTTACTTTTTGATACAGGATCTGTAAGATCACAAGACAAAATTGCATTGTATTTGCCTATTACACAGAAGGGAATTGTATGTTTTTATAAGAATGATACACTTCAAGTGGGTTGGAGTAACTGTAATATAACCATATCTTATAAATGCTACATTAAAGTTAAAGATAGAGGCACTGTTTGTAATACGAATTATGATTCATATTTGAGTTTAATGAAAACAACATTAAGTGATGTGCAGAGAAATCCTGTTTTGCATAAACAACTGTCTATTATAGACAAGAAAATGTTTCATTCAGAACTAACCCGCATCAGTACTAAAGTAGAAAACTGTTATTTTGTTTGTGGGAAAAAGGCATACAAATGGCTACCTGAGAATTGGTCCGGCAGTTGTTTTTTGGGTTATCTGGTTCCGGCCATAAGACATACTGCAGAATTACCTCTAGGTAAGATACGAAATGTGAGAGATGTAGCCCGGAAACCTGAAGGTCCAATCGGAAAACCTGTAAATCCAGTGGGACAAATCGAAGCTGGTTGGAAAGACCATCATTCCATAAAAAACAAAGAAAAATTGACTCATATGGACTTGAGTGACAGTGTAATATCCTGGGCTGGAATACTTCCAGCATATGGAGCAGTCAAATCGATCTGGGAATTGAGAAAGCTGTCGAAACTTCTCGAAGTAATGAGTAATGCAACTTTTTCTGCTCTCGAACTAGTGACTGATGAACTGAATGCAATGAGAACCGTTGTGCTACAAAATCGAATGGCTCTTGACTTCACTCTAGCGGCGAGAGGTGGTACGTGCACGCTTATCAAACAAGAATGCTGTGCGTTTATACCAGACAATCGACATGAAATTAATGACCACCTAGAGGTAATACAGCAGGTATCGGCCATGACTGAACCAGGCCCAAACCCACTGACAAACGTTTTCCAGAGTCTGTTTGGTGGGTGGGGTTCTATCCTAATGAACATCTCGATTGCTATTTGTGTGGGTCTGCTCCTATTAGGAGCATGTGTCTGTTGTGGGATTCCCTGCATGAAAAGATTGATCAAAGATTTTATTGATATATCTGTAACTGAAACTTTGTACCAAGACATTGAGTTAGAAAAATTAATTTCAGATGAAATTCTTTCCGAAGTATAAACTAAATGACTTACCTGGTTGAAAGTCCTTAAAGGAGAAGGCTAGGGGACGAAATTACATTGTTTATATTTCAGAATAGAATAAAAGTATTAAAAGGGAGGAAAATGTTAGAAAAATATGTATTTGAACATATATAAAGTGCTAGTTAAAAAGCAAATAGTATATAATGCATTTTATTCTATTAATAATATGGCAATAAGAATGATTTTACATGTAATTGCTTGAAGCTTTGGAACTGCAGTGTATTTGAACTCTGACCCTGGCAGTAGCCAGCTCAGCAAGCTTATGTTTTTCACTAATGATTATCTGCTGGGTCAGGAAATTAAATGTATAAAGCATTGAAAATCTTCTTCTCCTTCCTCTGGGACAATTGGCCTTGTAAATGTTACCAAGTTAAGACACAGCTGTTGAGAAAATGTTGCAAAAAGAACAAAGAAGTGTATTACAAGACTGAACCAACTATTGTATTCGAGCAGGCCTGAAACCTTGAAGGAGTAACATTTACAGAAAAACATTATAACTGACCAGGTGCTTTGCAAGGCTGTATTATTCCCAAGGGAAAGCTTTTTTAAAAAAATATAACATCAGCAATCTTTATGAATAGAATACTGTTAGTAGAAGTGATGTAGATGCCCTGTGACTAACCACGTCAGTAAGGTGGGCAAAACCTGAATGTAAACACTATAAAATATTCTGTACTTCCTGCATCATGTCAGACAAAATTCTGTACTTGTATGTTTTTTTGCCTCCTGGTGTACACTAGTAAACTTTTGCATCTGAGCCTCCTGTGTTGTTATCTTTGTTTTTATTTAACAGTTTACTATAATCTCATTCTGGCCTTTGTTACTAAGTACTGCTAGATTAGTTACCATCTAACATAATGTAATATATCTCCCTAAATACTCTTGCGGTCCTGCTTTCCCTCCCTCCTTCCCCCTTATATCTTCTTTCTCCAGGAGGACATAAGCTTCACATGGTGGCTTTAGCCACCAGGACCACTTTACCATATTTCCTTGTGCTTCTGATGTGCTAGAGCAAGAAAAACTGATGTAATGGCATCGGCTGCCTTGCTTTGTGGCACTGGCAACCTGGCGTAGGACTGCAGGTGGCTGCGGCTGATGTGGAGGGGCATTGACTCTGGTGTTCGGGCTGGCCAAGGGCTGTCATGGCAGGGATGGCCCTCAGGTGATGACTGCAACAGTGAATACACTCAAACATCTACATTTACGGTAAGTGAACACAACTGTACTTTTTATCTTCTTGCGACTAGCTCTTCAGACTTGAGACTTTGCTATCTGCCATCAGATAACCCCCCCCCCCCTCAGAGCAGAACCTTGTGGCTGGACTGTTTGAGCAGTTACAGGGCACAATTACATGAATGGATGCTTCACAGAGACATTTTTCTGCACGTAGTACATTGGTGGGGTATTCCTCAAATGGGTCTTTTTGCCTACCCTTTGAACAGACAACTTCCTTGATTGTTTGAGTTTCAAGCCATTGGACTTTGGAAGGTGACTGCCATGTCTTTCTTGGAAGGGAATGTTCCTATATGCTTAACCTTCTCTTTCTCTGTTTCTCAGATTCCTGCACTAGATCATGAAATACTCCCCCAGAGTCTTGCTGGTGACTCCCTTTTGGCCCAGACAGCACTGGTTCCCCCTTTCTCTTTCACCTGGCCTGGAGCAGTCATCATGCTACCTCACTGAATGGGTATCACACAAGATAAGGGGTATCTCACTCATCCTTGCTTGTCCATTCTTCAGTTGACACTTTGGGGAATAGGGTTTTGATTCCCTTTAGACACCACTTCTTTCAGGATGTGTTTAGGGTTCTGCAGGAGCCCAGGAAACCCACTACCAGAAAGTCCTGTGTGGCTAAATGCTAAATGGAAGAGATTTTCTGTTTATTGTCTCAAGCATTACCAGATGGAACATAACAAAGAAGATTAGTAAAGTAGAAGTTAAAAAAAAAAATTAGAAGTTGAAGTTATGGAGTGCCTACAAAGTAAAAGATTTTGTGTAGAAGGTCTAATACAGGTTACATTACAACATGGAGTGGGTCCCCAAAGTAAAGAGAAACAGGAGGATCAGGAGACATCTGAAGAAGAAATACAGACATGGGAAAGAAAAAGAGATTTAATATGGTGCAATATTTATGCAAATTAGAAAGCAAAACTATCCAATACAAAAAGAGCAGCACCAAAGATATTTAAAGAGAAATGCAGGCAAAGGAATCTAGGCACGGAAAAAAAAAATAAGCAGTCAGAGGAAAAGTAGAAAAGGAGATTAGTAATGAAGAAGTTAAAGCAAATAACACTTTCTAATCACAGGGTATTATTCATCTCGAAATATTTTTACATATACAAGGCGTCATGCTGGTATACTGTCCTACTCTTAATCCCTTCTCTACTCTTCCTATTATGTATATATCTTACCCCTCATTTGGCTTTATCTTTAGATATGACTAGCAGATTTCTCTTTTGGTTTTGTCATTACATTTACCATCACTTCACAACTTTCTCATACTGTAGACTAAATGGGAATCTTAGACTAAATGGAATCTTTTTTTCTGCAAAATGTTAAATTAATGTAACCAACTGTAAACTGTTTTTCTCTGTAAAATGTACTCTGAATGTAACTAGATTTATATTGTATTCTCTAACTGGAGCTTTTCTCCTCGGGTCTCCATTGAAAATGGGTTTCTAACCCAGCTGGACTAACCCAGTTAACAAATGTCAATAATTAAATAAATAACATAATCCATATATCTTCAGGGTCAACTAAGGTAGTCTCCCTCAAACCCCTGACAATTACAATCAGCCCTGGTCTGTCTTACTCTTACTAGCTGTTCACTGCTTCATCCAGTTGATAGTAAAACCTGCAAGAGATGCAATTATTTACAAAACGTGGAAGAAATTCTCTCGTATAACCCAATGGCAGTAAGCATCACACATCCACACACTATATCAATCACAACACACTGCTAAACCCATAATTTATGTTGATGCTGTAAAGAAAAAAAATGACCAAAGCTCATGGATCACATTGCAAAAGATCCCAGCCTACATAGAAAGAAGCCAGAACTTGAGGTCCACCCTTACACAGTGCAAATCCACTTACCACATCCAAGAGTCATTAGGACAGCAGGCCTAATCCCATATGGCTCACAGGGTCTGTGTGTACACAAAGGAATATTTTTGCCATACATAGCTCAGTAGTCAGGCATACAGACACCACACTCACCAGACTGCACAAGAAAAGGGCAACTTAAGCTGCTTATCTGGTGCCAGAATTGTAATGTCACAAAGATTCTAAGGGACTTTATTTCAGACAAATGTGACTATGACCCAGTATTGACCTATGTGGGAGTAAATGACCTGAGACACCCCATCCACAGAGACATGATGGAACTTATTATGCATTTGTTAAAGGCAGGAAAGACACTGACCTTGAGTACTATTTTGCTTTTGCCAAGAATTATTCCGAGATACTAAGATAAGATACTTAGATTTAATAATTGGCTAAGTAGTTGCTTTCATTCTAAGGAGATCTGGTATGTGTACACCACAAATATGATGGTAAAAGGCTTATGCATACTGGCTAAAGTCTCTGTTGCTCCCATAGTTCATTTTCTAGGTAGAGTCTCCCCACTGGACATTCCAGCATTGCAAACTCAAACTCAGTTTCAGATGTCATGCTGGCACTACTCAACGACAAGGGTCTACATAGAAAGAAGCCAGAACTTGAGGTCATCTGGCAACTCAAACACATTCATACTCATTTCAATGCTGCAACATGGCTTCTGTGTAATGACAACACTCTTTCCACATCATGGTATTCTTACTAATATCATTCAGCTTGAAGGAGTGCAACTGAGTATTTGACAGGTTAAATACAATAAATAGTAAGAGCAATAAAAACCAGATCTCAACACCAGAAATCAAAACTCACTTATTTTAATCCAAATACAAATAGCAGAGCTTTCAGGCATAATCTAGTCTTCAATGCATATAAAACACAGTTCAAGTACAGAGTTTTTAAATATAGCACATTATCCCATTACACAATAAGAGTTCAGCTTGTTAAACAAAGAACCTAAAGTTTAAAGACACAGCAACACATATCTAGTAGCATACTTTCGGCTACTGATATTTCCCTGCTAAGAAGAGGCTTGTAGTTTATGCCAACAGCTGAAGACTTTATTGTGGATGATATTACTAATCTTAAGCTGTTTGCAAGGAATTTAAATCTTAAATTAATGTTTCCAAATTCTGTTACTACTAAATAGGAATGTAAACATTCAAGCACTTTTGTTCCTGTTAGCTGTGCTGTAATTACAGCATTCTATAACACTTGTGAAAAACATTTGTATGAGCTTTTTAATAATTCAAAGCAAAATAAGAGTTATAATTTGTCAAAAGAAGAATTTGATTCTTTAAAGTGACTGCAAAGTAATACTGGTATCATGATTAGACAAGTAGACAAAAGGGGTGCCACAGTTATAATGGATAGGGAAAAATACAATCAGTCTATGCAAGCATTTTTAAACGATCCAAGTACTTTTTTGTTTATTAAATAGGAATAATGTGGACAATATAATACATCGGGTTAAGGATGTTATTTATGAGCTTCTGGTACAGGATGATATTACATGTGAACTGTTCAACTTCTTATATGGTGATAATCCTGAGCTTCCCATCCCATTATATATGCATTAACTAAAACACATAAAGTTTGCTTGCACCAACTGATGCAACCCGATGTGTCTGGGAGGGGACGGGTAACTGAGCCCATTTCAATTTTCTTAGAAGAACAATTACAACCCTTGTTAAAAAATCTTTGAAATTATGTTTGTGATACTAATGACTTTTTAAAACAACTTTATCAGTGGTATTCTGTGAATGAGACTGGACAATTTATTTTTGTAACAATGGATGCCAACTCATTGTTTATGGTCATCCCTAATGAATGTGGCATACAGAGCTTGAGAGAATATTTATGTAAAACACAGCATTCACAAATGGGAAAATAGAAATGATTTGTCCTCCCTTAGAAGTTGTACTAACAGGTAATGTTTTTCTATTTGGAGAGCTTCTGTGCCATCAAGTATCAGGTGTTGCTATGGGTATACCAATAGCAAATACTTGCTAACATAGCCCTATATGAATAGGAGATTATACACGTGTTTGGCTCAAAAATTAGCTATACTGATAAAATTCTATTTTATAAATGCTTTGCTGATGATATATTTTTGGTTTGGAAGGGTGATGAAATTGAACTACAAGAATATGTTTAATATTTCAAAACTACTACAAATTTTCTGATATTTAAGTTAAATATTCTAGAACAGAGATTTTTTTTTTGGATATAGCACTTAAAAATACTGATGGGCTGATATCAACGAATATCTGTAGGAAGGAAGTTCAGGCTAGCAGATTTCTCCATAGTTGCAGTATGCATCCTGGTCATGTTTTTAAAGGGATAGTTAAAAGCCAATATATGAGAGTGAGTAGACTGACCACAGATGCAACATTGTTTAACCAGCAGTTAGATAAGTTAAGAAGACTAACTACAGATGTAAGATTATGTAACCAGCAGTTGGATATGTTAAGTAGACTTGACCACAGATGCAACATTGTTTAACCAGCAGTTAGATATGTTAAAAAGACCGACTAGAGATGCAACATTATATAACCAGCAGTTGGATAAGTTAAGAAGACTAACTACAGATGTAAGATTATGTAACCAGCAGTTGGATATGTTAAGAAGACTGACTACAGATGTAGGGTCATGTAACCAGCAGTTGGATATGGTAAGTAGACTGGCTACAGATGTAACATTATGTAACCAGCAGTCGGATATGTTAAGTAGACTGATTACAGATGTAAGATTATACAACCAGCAGTTGGATACGTTAAGAAGACTGACTACAGATGTAGGATTAAGTAACCAGCAGATGGATACGTTAAGTAGATTGACTACAGATGCAACATTATGTAACCAGCAGTCAGATACATTAAGAAAACTGACTACAGATGTAACATTATGTAACCAGGAGTTGGATACATTAAGAAGACAGACTACAGATGTAACATTATGCAACCAGCAGAAGGATATGTTAAGTAGACTGACTATAGATGTAAGATTATATAACCAGCAGTTGGATACACTAAGAAAACTGACTACAGATGTAACATTATATAACTAGGAGTTGGATAAGTTAAGAAGACTGACAACAGATGTAACATTATGTAACCAGCAGCTATATATGTAAAGTAGATTGTCTACAGATGGAACATTATGTAACCAGCAGTGGGACATGTTAAGAAGACTGACTACAGATGTAACATTATATAACCAGTAGTGGGATATGTTAAGTAGATTGACTACAGATGTAACATTATATAACCAGTAGTGGGATATGTTAAGTAGACTTACCACAGATGTAAGATTATGTAACCAGCAGTGGGATATGTTATGTAGACTGACTACAGATGTAACATTATGTAACCAGCAGTGGGATATGTTAAGTAGACTGACCGCAGATGTAAGATTATGTAACCAGCAGTGGGATATGTTAAGTAGACTGACCACAGGTGTAACATTATATAACCAGTAGTGGGATATGTTAAGTAGACTGACTACAGATGTAACATTATGTAACCAGCAGTGGGATATGTTAAGTAGACTGACTACAGATGTAACATTATGTACCCAGTAGTGGGATATGTTAAGTAGACTGACTACAGATGTAACATTATGTACCCAGCAGTGGGATATGTTAAGCAGACTGACTTCAGATGTAACATTATGTAACCAGCAGTTGGATATGTTAAGAAGACTGACTACATATGTAACATTATGTAACCAGCAGATGAATACATTAAGTAGATTGACTACTGATGCAACATTATGTAACAGCAGTCGGATACATTAAGAAAACTGACTACAGATGTAATATTATCTAACCAGCAGTGGGTTATGTTTAGAAGACAGACTACAGATGTAACATTATGTAACCAGCAGTGGGATATGTTAAGTAGACTGACCACAAATGTAACACTATGCAACCAGCAGTGGGATATGTTTAGTAGACTGACTATAGATGTAACATTATGTAACCCGCAGTGGGATATGTTAAGAAGACTGACTACAGATGTAACATTATTTAACCAGCAGTGGGATATGTTAAGTAGACTGACTACAAATGTAAGATTATGTAACCAGCAGTGGGATATGTTAAGTAGACTGACCACAGATGTAACATTATGTAACCAGCAGTGGGATATGTTAAGTAGACTGACTACAGATGTAAGATTATGTAACCAGCAGTTGGATATGTTAAGTAGACTGAATACAAATGTAATACTATGTAGCCAGCAGTGGGTTATGTTAAGTAGACTTACTACAGATGTAATACTATGTAGCCAGCAGTAGGTTATGTTAATATGACAGACTACAGATGTAACATTATGTAACCAGTAGTGGGATATGTTAAATAGACTGACTACAGATGTAACATTATGTAACCAGCAGTTGGATACATTAAGCAGACTGACTACAGATGTAACATTATATAACCAGCAGTTGGATATTTTAAGAAGACTGATTACAGAGGTAACATTATGTAACCAGCAGTGGGACATGTTAAGTAGACTGACCACATATATGAGAATATGTAACCAGCAGTTAGATATGTTAAGTAAACTGGCTACAGATGTAATACTATGTAACCAGCAGTGGGTTATGATAAGAAGACGGACTACAGATGTAACATTACATAACCAGCGGTTAGATATGTTAAGTAGACTGATTACAGATGTAACATTATGTAACCTGGATTGGGATATGTTAAGTAGACTGACCATAAATGTAAGATTATGGAACCAGCAGTGGGATATGTTATGTAGACTGACTACAGATGTAACTTTATGCAACCAGCAGTGGGATATGTTAAGTAGACTGACCACAGATGTAAGATTATGTAACCAGCAGTGGGATATGTTAAGTAGACTGACCACAGATGTAAGATTATGTAACCAGCAGTGGGATATGTTACGTAGACTGACTACAGATGTAACATTATGTAACTAGTAGTTGGATATGTTAAGCAGACTGACTACAGATGTAACATTATGTAACCAGCAATGGGCTATGTTAAGAAGATGGACTACAGATGTAACATTATGTAACCAGCCGTTAGATATGTTAAGTAGACTGACTACAGATGTAACATTATGTAACCTGCATTGGGATATGTTAAGTGGACTGACCATAAATGTAAGATTATGTAACCAGCAGTGGGATATGTTTTGCAGACTGACTACAGATGTAACATTATTTAACTAGCAGTTGGATATGTTAAGTAGACTGACTACAGATGTAACGTTATGTAACCAGCAGTGGGCTATGTTAAGAAGACGGACTACAGATGTAACAGTATGTAACTAGCAATGGGATATGTTACGTAGACTGACTACAAATGTAACATTCTGTAACCAGCAGTAGGATACATTAAGTAGACTGACAACAGCTATAACATTATATAACCAGCAGTTAGATATGTTAAGTAGACTGACTACAGATGTAACATTATATAACCAGCGACTGAATACATTAAGACTGACTACAGATGTAGGATTATGTAACCAGCAGATGGATACATTAAGTAGAAAGACTACAGATGTAACATTATGTAACCAGCAGTTGGATATGTTAAGAAGACTGACTACAGATGTTACATTATGTAACCAGCTGTTGGATATGTTAAGTAGACTGATTACAGATGTAACATGATGTAACCAGCAGTTGGATACATTAAGAAGACTGACTACAGATGTAATATTATGTAACCAGCAATTGGACATGTTAAGAATACTGACTAGAGATGTAATATTAAGTAACAGGCAGGGGGATATGTTTAGTAGACTGACTACAGATGTACTATTATGTAGCCTGTAGTTGGATATGTTAAGTAGACTGACCACAGATGCAACATTGTTTAACCAGCAGTTAGATATGTTAAGAAGACTGACTAGAGATGCAACATTATATAACCAACAGTTGGATAAGTTAAGAAGACTAACTACAGATGTAAGATTATGTAACCAGCAGTTGGATATGTTAAGAAGACTGACTACAGATGTAGGGTCATGTAGCCAGCAGTTGAATATTTTAAGCAGACTGGCTACAGATGTAACATTATGTAACCAGCAGTCAGATATGTTAAGTAGCCTGATTACAGATGTAAGATTATACAACCAGCAGTTGGATACGTTAAGAAGACTGACTACAGATGTAGGATTATGTAACCAGCAGATGGATACGTTAAGCAGATTGACTACAGAAGCAACATTATGTAACCAGCAGTCAGATACATTAAGAAAACTGACTACAGATGTAACATTATGTAACCAGGAGTTGGATACATTAAGAAGACTGACTACAGATGTAACATTATGCAACCAGCAGAAGGATACGTTAAGTAGACTGACTACAGATGTAACATTATATAACCAGCAGTTGGATACATTAAGAAAACTGACTACAGATGTAACCAGGAGTTGGATAAGTTAAGAAGACTGACAACAGATGTAACATTATGTAACCAGCAGCTATATATGTAAAGTAGATTGTCTACAGATGGAACATTATGCAACCAGCAGTGGAATATGTTAAGAAGACTGACTACAGATGTAACATTATATAACCAGTAGTGGGATATGTTAAGTAGATTGACTACAGATGTAACATTACATAACCAGTAGTGGGATATGTTAAGTAGACTGACTACAGATGTAACATTATGTAACCAGCAGTTGGATACGTTAAGAAGACTGACTAAAGATGTAACATTATGTACCCAGCAGTGGGATATGTTAAGTAGACTGACTTCAGATGTAACATTATGTAACCAGCAGTTGGATATGTTAAGAAGACTGACTACATATGTAACATTATGTAACCAGCAGATGGATACGTTAAGTAGATTGACTACTGATGCAACATTATGTAACAGCAGTCGGATACATTAAGAAAACTGACTACAGATGTAATATTATCTAACCACCAGTGGGTTATGTTTAGAAGACAGACTACAGATGTAATATTATGTAACCAGCAGTGGGATATGTTAAGTAGACTGACCACAAATGTAACACTATGCCACCAGCAGTGGGATATGTTAAGTAGACTGACTACAGATGTAACATTATGTAACCAGCAGTGGGATATGTTTAGCAGACTGACTACAGATGTAACATTATGTAACCCGCAGTGGGATATGTTAAGAAGACTGACTACAGATGTAACATTATATAACCAGTAGTGGGATATGTTAAGTAGATTGACTACAGATGTAACATTACATAACCAGTAGTGGGATATGTTAAGTAGACTGACTACAGATGTAACATTATGTAACCAGCAGTTGGATACGTTAAGAAGACTGACTACAGATGTAACATTATGTACCCAGCAGTGGGATATGTTAAGTAGACTGACTTCAGATGTAACATTATGTAACCAGCAGTTGGATATGTTAAGCAGACTGAATACAGATGTAACATTATGTAACCAGCAGTTGGATATGTTAAGAAGACTGACTACATATGTAACATTATGTAACCAGCAGATGGATACGTTAAGTAGATTGACTACTGATGCAACATTATGTAACAGCAGTCGGATACATTAAGAAAACTGACTACAGATGTAATATTATCTAACCACCAGTGGGTTATGTTTAGAAGACAGACTACAGATGTAATATTATGCAACCAGCAGTGGGATATGTTAAGTAGACTGACCACAAATGTAACACTATGCAACCAGCAGAGGGATATGTTAAGTAGACTGACTACAGATGTAACATTATGTAACCAGCAGTGGGATATGTTTAGTAGACTGACTACAGATGTAACATTATGTAACCCGCAGTGGGATATGTTAAGAACACTGACTACAGATGTAACATTATTTAACCAGCAGTGGGATATGTTAAGTAGACTTACTACAGATGTAACATTATGTAACTAGCAGTGGGATATGTTAAGTAGATTGACCACAGATGTAACATTATGTAACCAGCAGTGGGATATGTTAAATAGACTGACCACAGATATAAGATTATGTAACCAGCAGTGGGATATGTTATGTAGACTGACTACAGATGTAACATTATGTAACTAGCAGTTGGATATGTTAATTAGACTGACTAGATGTAACATTATGTAATCAGCAGTGGGATATGTTAAGTAGACTGACCACAGATGTAAGATTATGTAACCAGCAGTGGGATATGTTAAGTAGACTGACCACAGATGTAAGATTATGTAACCAGCAGTGGGATATGTTATGTAGACTGACTACAGGTGTAACATTATGTAACTAGCAGTTGGATATGTTAAGTAGACTGACTACAGATGTAACATTATGTAACCAGCAGTGGGCTATGTTAAGAAGACGGACTACAGATGTAACATTATGTAACAAGCAATGGGATATGTTACGTAGACTGACTACAAATGTAACATTCTGTAACCAGCAGTAGGATACATTAAGCAGACTGACAACAGCTATAACATTATATAACCAGCAGTTAGATATGTTAAGTAGACTGACTACAGATGTAACATTATATAACCAGTGACTGAATACATTAAGACTGGCTACAGATGTAGGATTATGTAACCAGCAGATGGATACGTTAAGTAGAAAGACTACAGATGTAACATTATGTAACCAGCAGTTGGATATGTTAAGAAGACTGACTACAGATGTTACATTATGTAACCAGCTGTTGGATACATTAAGAAGACTGACTACAGATGTAATATTATGTAACCAGCAATTGGACACATTAAGAATACTGAATAGAGATGTAATATTAAGTAACAGGCAGGGGGATATGTTTAGTAGACTGACTACAGATGTACTATTATGTAACCTGTAGTGGAATATGTTAAGTAGACTGACCACAAATGTAACACTATGCAACCAGCAGTGGGATATGTTAAGTAGACTGACCACAGATGTAAGATTATGTAACCAGCAGTGGGATATGTTAAGTAGACTGACTACAGATGTATGAATATGTAACCAGCAGTGGGATATGTTAAGTAGACTGACTACAGATGTATGATTATGTAACCAGCAGTTGGATCTTTTGAGTAGACTGACCACAGATGTAACATTCAGTAACCAGCAGTGGGATATGTTAAGTAGACTGACTACAGATGTAACATTATGTAACCAGCAGTGGGATATGTTAAGTAGACTGACTACAGATGTAAGATTATGTGACCAGCAGTTGGATATGTTAAGTAGACTGACTACAGATGTAGGATTATGTAACCAGCAGTTGGATATGTTAATTAGACTGACTACAGATGTAAGATTATGTAACCAGCAGGTTGATATGTTAAATAGACTGACTACAGATGTAACATTATTTAACCAGCAGTGGGATATGTTAAGTAGACTGACTACAGATGTAAGATTATGTGACCAGCAGTTGGATATGTTAATTAGACTGACTACAGATGTAAGATTATGTAACCAGCAGGTTGATATGTTAAATAGACTGACTACAGATGTAACATTATTTAACCAGCAGCTGGATATGTTAAGTAGACTGGCTTCAGATGCAACATTATATGACCAGCAGTGGGATATGTTAAGTAGACTGACTACAGATGTAACATTATGTAACTAGCAGTGGGGTATGTTAAGTAGATTGACCACAGATGTAAGATTATGTGACCAGCAGTGGGATATGTTAAGTAGACTGACTACAGATGTATGATTATGTAACCAGCAGTGGGATATGTTAAGTATTCTGACTACAGATGTAACATTATGTAACCAGCAGTGGGATATGTTAAGTAGACTAACTACAGATGTAACATTACGTAACCAGCAGAGGGATATGTTATGTAGACTGACTACAGATGTAACATTATGTAACCAGCAGTGGGATATGTTAAGTAGACTGACTACAGATGTAACATTATGAAACCAGCAGTGGGATATGTTAAGTAGATTGACTACAGATGTAACATTATGTAACCAGCAGTGGGATATGTTAAGAAGACTGACTACAGATGTAACATTATGTAACCAGCAGCTGGATATGTTAAGTAGACTGACTTCAGATGTAACATTATATGACCAGCAGTTGGATAAGTTAAGACAAGAATTGGAGATGAGAGGCTATGATGAAGGTTTTTTGAATTAAGCATCTAACTATGTAGCTTATAAAAGAGATGGTAGAGCTACGCCCTATGTTTTGTCAGAGCATCCACAGACTAACCAAAGTCGCAATAACAACACTAAGTTTATGTACATCATGAAATACAGTGTTAATTCTAGTAGTGTTACTGATACTATATATGGAGAAATTGGGACATTCTAACTGCTATGCCGGAACTGAGTAAAATAATAGGTGCATCTCCCAGTTTTACTTTTAAGAAATGCCCTAACCTGAAACAGAAAATATGCTATAAGGAAATGTATGAAAAGAAGGTCCAGTCCACTAGAATTAAAAGAAAACCTACTATCCCATGCTGCAATTCTGTTTTTTGTAAACACCTTGACCATTCTCTTACTTTTGAGCATTCATAAACAAAGTATAGTTATGAATTTGATTGCTTGGCTACTTGTAATACAGAAAGTCTGGTTTATTTAACTGTGTGCATGGCATGCACTAGTTTCTGTTAAATTAAATTAATAAATTTAATTTAAAAGAATTTCTTCTAATCTTCTGAAAGAAATTAGAAGGCATATGCTTACTATTTCCTTGGCTAAGCATATTCATGACAATGGTACACACCATGCATGTAAATGTATAGTAATGCAAAGGATATTTTTTAACATAAGAGGTGGTGATGTCCTAAATGTCACTGTCCTAGCTGAATGCAGGTGGATTTTAAAACTGCAGGCTGACCATGCACCTGGATTAAATGCTTCAGTTAGCTTAAAACCCGGATTAAAACAAAAGCAAATGAAGCTGAAGTGAATACTGCTACTGACTGCATGTATCTGTTGTGCTTCTTAAGTTGCTTTTGAATGTACTTTTTATATGTGTTGCGGTGTCTTTAAACTTTAGATTCTCTGTATAACAAACTGAGCTCTTATTGGGTGATGGCATCATGTACTGTATTTAAAAACTCTGTGTTTGAACTGTATTTTATATGCATTGAAAAAGGGATTATTCCTGTAAACTCTGCTATTTGTATTTGGAATAAAATAAGTGAGTTTTTTTTATTTCTGGTGTTGAGATCTGTTTTTTATTTATCTTACTATTGTTAGTATTATGCAAGAAGCCCAACATTTCCTGACAGAAGATATACAAAAAGATTAAGAGAGAAAACAGAGGAAAGAAAAATACTTGCATAACAAAAACTGGCAGAAGCTTCAAATAAAAATCTGTATTCATTTTTCTTCTTCATTCGGCTTTTCCCGGTTGGGGGTCGCCACAGCGGATCACCTGTCCGCTCATGATTGGCAGTGGAGTTTTACAGTGTTGAGTTGCCAGCCCGGCTCCCAACCTTCCACAGAAGGCACGCAAACACACACCTGGGGCCAATTTAGAGTGTCCAATCCACCTACAGCATGTCTTTGGGATGTGGGAGGAAACCAGAGTACCCGGAGGAAACCCACACGACCACAGGGAGGACATGCAGACTCCGCACAGAAGGCACCCTAGCAGAGGATCGAATCGGAGAATCTCTTGCTGTGAGGAAAATTCTGTGTTCATTAATACAGCAGATTTATGAAAAAACATTATATAGACTGAGACACCTTCAGCCGTTTGGAAAAAAAAGGGACTAAGGAAGTGCAAAAATATAAACAACAAAATTTAGAGATTTCTGAAAGGTATAAAAAAGAAATATGGACATGGGAAAGAAAGAGATTTGATATGGTGCAATATTTATGCAAAGGAGAAATCCAAATTAAACAACCCAAAAAAGGCAGCCCCAAAGATATTTGAAGAGAAATACATGCAAAGGCATCCAGATATAGAAAATTTTGCAATACAAAAAATAAGATCACAAAGAGGGAATGTAGAACAGAAGATCAGTAAAGCAGAAGTTAAAAAAATAGAAACTTAAGTTATGGAATACCTGACTGGTCTGAGGTGACCATGAAAGATCCAGTCCTTCTAATCTCCTATTTCTTTGCAAAACCAGTTGTTGTTGTTGTTGTTGTGTCTTTTGGCTTTTCCCAGTTAGGGGTCACCACAGCAGAACTCCGGTCCGCTAATGATTGGCAGTAGATTTTTACGTGCCGAGTTGCCAGCCCTGACGCACAACCTTCAACGAAGGTACGCCCATTCATGCATGTCTCCACATAGAAGACGCTTTAGCTGAGAATCGAACAGGACAACGTCTTACTGTGAGGCGACAACACTACCGCAGCACCACCACCGCAGTTGCCAAACTAAATATAAACAAGTTGTACTGGGAAAGGCATTAAATAATCTTCACAGTAGCTATTATTCATATACGTACAAACAGCATGGGAAAGCAGCACCTAAAAACATCCTAATGGTTGTCAACAAATAATGGAAATTATACAAAAAAAACCCATAAAGGTAGTATACTGGGGACTGTGCCATGAACAAGTGCTAAAGATTTTAATGAATTTTATAATAAAGTACACAGATTAACTTATCACAGGAATAGACAAAACTATGTTACATCTGTGAGCCTTTTAGATATTTTCTAAAATTAATCAGTGTTTTATGTGAATGATTGAAGACCTTTTAAAAAGTAAAGGCAAATAATGATGACAAAATAAACATAAAATCACTTTTTAATATACATTGCTTAAAGAAAATGGAAAAGGTGTGAAAATATGGTAAACTCTATTATTTTTTATACAAATATCATAAATGTTTATAACAGAAGAGTTTGTGATAGAGGCATGACAACAAATGTTAAAATAGCAGTTTTTCAGACACTTGACAACATGAATCATAAGTCTATTAACCACTATAATAATGGACAATTTTTCAGTAATTAGATACAGATAAACAAGAAGGGATACTTGTATTTATAAAGCACAGAGCCTAAACCCTTAAGAAACAATCATATCACAAGTAAATAAGTGCAATGCAGATGATGCAAGAATTAATTTATTACTAAAATCAAACAGAAAGTTGCACTGTTTGCATCTATAGACCTCCAGGGACTCAAACCATTGATGCATGCATTCTGGAAACAATTGGCATATTAATCAGGGACTTTGATATGTCTGATTACAAATAGAGACAAGGGAGCACAAGGGTACCACAGTCAGCTATAGTCCCAAACATCAATTAATGAATATATAAAGGCACTGTGAAGGCAATGTAATTCATTAGTTACTGCTTTTATAAATGACAGTGAAAATACAGAGCAAATGATAACATAACAATCATTAGTAATATTTTTAAAAAACTTTATTAAAACATCACTCAAGACATAGGCACATATCCACAACAAACTGCACCAGTAAAGTCCACAAAAACACTGAAAAATACTGGTCCAACTAGCTGAAGCACAATCCAGTGGCAAAATTCACTGATGAAAGTAAATACTTGGAGAAATACACAAAACTTTAGCGTACTACTCTTTATTTCAACGCTTTCGTCTCTTGGACTTCTTCAGAACAATTAAATCAACCACAGTTGAAAAACACTTCTTATATAACCATAGCAATAAAACCATTAATCAATTAAACAATTATATAATTAAAATGTTGCTTCATTTATTCAAACACAACCTTCTATCTTTTAAAAAACATTTATAGATTCTTACTAAGCTAACTGCCCTTGCAAGCCATTTTAAGCTTAGCCAATTATCCCTTGTGAGACTCAAGTCCTTCACCTTGTATTTGTAAGGCAAACACCTTAACCATTAGGCCACCCTCCCAACCCTTATCAATTTAATATTGATACTGTTATTTGACCCTGGTTTTTTGTCAGCTTTTAGTTTAATTTGCCAATGTTTCTCCCTCTGTTCAACCATGTTTTTGAAATCTCCACCTTTTAGATCAGGGTAAACTTGTTCTAGAATAGTAAACAAAAACTTCTTATAGGTCCCACATTCAATAGAATGCTTATACAGAGTATTGTACTTGTCTGCTTTTTTAATAGCATACTGATGTTCTCTGATTCTCTCATATAATGCTCTAGTTGTCATCCCTATATAAAAAGCAAAGCAACCACTACATAGACTGATAAAAACCACCCCTTCAGTTTTACATGTAAAATGTCCTGGGACTTCTAAGTTTCTTGAGTGACCAGTAACCAAGACAAATGGCCCTTCTAAAAGAAACCGGCACCATCTACACGTTCCACACTTAAACATTCCGTTGGTTTTGTTAGTAAGTATATTAATGGGGGGCACTTTGTGTTGTCATGCTGCAAGAAGAATTTAAGCTTATGTCAATTTTTAAACACAAAGTGAGGAGTACTGCCTGTAGTTTTAAATAATTCACCATTCCATTCTAAAATTTGCCAATTTTTTTTTTATTATATTTTTTATTAATGGACTATCTACTGTCATGTCCAAATTATAAGAAAGTTTCCTCTTCTTATGGCCTAAATGATTTATTTCTTTGGATTTCTTATTAAACCCATATATAAGTAGTTCTTCTCTTTTTAGATAATGTCCTGGGCAGTTAGCTCTAACCATCTTTGATCATAGCCTCTGTCTATAAACATTTCAATCATCAGTAAAATTTCCTCATGAAATTGACTATCATCACTTGTCATCCTACTGGCCCGGATGAACTGGCCTTTAGGAATGTTTTTCTCCATAAACACAGGATGGTTACTTTTATTACATAAGTAACGGTTGGTAAATGTCTTCTTCCTATGTATACTACTTGTAAAAGCTTTTCATTCATTCTTCCATTCTAAATGAACGTCTAAAAAATTAATACACAAACCTACATTACCCTTAATAAATTCTAGAAAATCAGACTTGACATTAAGTGATTTAACAAGTTGTTCTGCTGTTTGATTGTCTCCTTCTAAAATAAAAAAACAAATCATCCACAAAACGCTTGTAATAGACTATCTTTAATTCTGTGAAAAAGTCTTTGAAAACAGTACTCTCCCAGCAACTCATAACTGCATTTGCAAAATAAGGCATAGCTAGGGACCGCATCGCTATGCCCTTAATCTGTTTATATTTGCCTTCAAAAAGGAAAAAAAATCTAACAAAATGTCTAATAACTCACATAGAAAGTTGATTTTAACATTGTCTAAGTTAGTTCTCACTCTGAGCAACTGTCTTACATATTCAATCCCCTTATCATGGGGAATTGAGGTGAACAAGGCTGCGACATCAACTGTTAACATAAACTTGCAGAATCAAAAAGAAAATTGCTCAGAAATTGTCTCATATTATCCAAAAAGTCCCAAGAATCTTGCACATAAGAATCCAATTTCTGTACTAAAGGGTTTAAAACAGAGTCAACTACCAAAGAGATCCCTTCAGTAGCACTGTTAGGGGAAGACACAATTGATCTGAAGGGAGTATTTACTTGATCTTTATGCACTTTCGGAATTCCGAATAAAGTGCCAATTTTTGGTTTTTCTATTACACAAAAATTGTAAACATCAAAATCTATAACTTTGCACATTAAATTGTCATAGATAAAAATCATGAATTTTATTAAAACTCTTCTGTATGTCTAATAAAGTAACTATTTTATATTCATTCTGTTTATTCAACAGTAATAAAATACTTTCAACAGATCTAACTCGGTTCATTAACACTGATGTCCCCCCTTTATCACTTCTCATAATTCTAAGATCATGAGCTTGTCTTAATTCACACAGTGCTCTTTTTTCACCTGTAGTTAAATTAAAATGTTTCTTAAAAGGTACAACATTCTCTAAACCATTTCTAATTTCTTCTTCACATGCGTTCTCAAAAACTTTTAATGTATAATGTAACGCTGGATTAAATGATGAAGGTTTTGAAAAAAACAGAGCCATGCTTTAGAATATCATTTAAAATAAAATGTAAATTTAACTTACGAGTACATTTTTTTCAACTTGTGCAAAGTACTTACAGTGTCTGCTCTCCTAGTAGCTACAAAATTAAGTCCCGATTTAAGGACTTTAACGTGCTTTTCATTTAAAACAAAGTTAGACAAGTTTAAAACATCAGAAGAATAATTGTTTGTACAATTACTTATGTATCCGTGAACAAGTCCAAAGCTGTTTGCGCCCTTGTTCTCTTTGGTTTCGGCTTGAGTAATTTTAAATCCTTTTTTGGAAAAAACAATTTGGATTCAACAACTGTTTCATCATTAAAACAGTCTAAAATATCATTGCCGTTGTCCTCGTATGCTTCAGACTCGGTTAAGGAAGAACCAGAAGTGGAAATATCTTGATTTAAAGCTTCACTGACATAAGGCTGGTTCTCTCGGACCCACCTCTCTGTTTGAGTCTTTCGCAATTGGTTACGGTACCTGTCCATAACTCTCCCTTTAGCCACACCATTAAAGGAATCTTTACTTTTGTTATTATTAACTGAAAATTCAGAATAGGCAGTTTTATTTCGATAGGCTTCAACATCTCTATTTATCTTGTTGCATTTGCAAGAAATGATGACTGCCTCATACTCTTCAATGTCTTTTAGGGACTGAATATAATAAGCATCTTTTAAAAAAGCACGATCCAGCTGGTGCTTAACTGTTAACATTTCTTCCTTAAGGGCTGCCATTCTTTGAGTATTGTTGTCTATCAATAATTGTAACAGTTTTAGCCCTGATTCATTAAAAAAAATCTACTAGGATGGCAAAAAACTCATCGGCAGTTTTCACATGGTTAGGGCATTTGAAAAACCATAACCCCTTTGGCACTATTTGCATCTTGATGCAAGAATCAAGGTACTTGTTCTCTAAATCAAGTCCACTATATTTTTTCAACAGCTTAATTAAATAGTCAATAGGGTTTCTGCATTGTTTCATATTCATAGAACCAGCTGTAAAGTCAGAAATACTGAAAGGATCATGCTTTTGTGCTAAAACAGAGTGAATGTCAGTATAAGTGTTATTGATCTTATATAATTTATTGCCAGTACTATTCTTAGCAATATTATCTTTTAATTTAAAATTTATATTTTGTGGTACCTTAATAACAGTTTCGGCATCATCGTCAGAATCAGATTTGTATCCTTCCTTCTGTAACTGACTAGGAACCAGTTGCATCAATATCTTTTGAATGTCCGACATTGTATTTAAAATAAGTTGCATACAACTCCGATCATTCGATCCTGGAGTGGAATGTAAAGTTAAATCCAGCATGGATCCAGAGGTACCAAACGCTGCTTCAGCCATGAAATAGCAGATAAGAAACTCCAAACAACCACAACAAACTGCACCACTAAAGTCCACAAAAAACATTGAAAAATACTTGGACTTCTTCAGAACACAACCTTCTATCTTTTAAAAAAACATTTAATATTGATACTCTCATTTAACCCTGTTTTTTTGTCAGCTTTTAGTTTAATTTGCCAATCTGTCTCCCTCTGTTCAACCATGTTTTTGAAATCTACACCTTTTAGATCAGGGTAAACTTGTTCTAGAATAGTAAACAAAAACTTCTTATAGTTCCCACATTCAATAAAATGCTTATATGGAGTGTTGTTCTTGTCTGCTTTTTTAATAGCATCCTGATGTTCTCTGATTCTCTCATATAATGTTCTAGTTGTCATCCCTATATAAAAAGCAAAGCAACCACTCTGTTTTTTAAAAGACAGAAGGTTGTGTTTGAATAAATGAAGCAACATTTTAATTATATAGTTGTTTAATTGATTAATGGTTTTATTGCTATGGTTATATAAGAAGTGTTTTTTAACTGTGGTTGATTTAATTGTTCTGAAGAAGTCCAAGATTCGAAAGCGTTGAAATAAAGAGTAGTGTGCTAAAGTTTTGTGTATTTCTCCATGTATTTACTTTCATCAGTGAATTTTGCCAGTGAATTGTGCTTCAGCCAGTTGGACCAGTATCTTTCAGTGTTTACATAGGCACATATACAGTATTAGAAAGAAAACAAACAATATTGACATTTTTCCATTTTACACACATTATGTATTACGTGTTTTATTTCTTTATAACAACTGTCTTTCAGTCCAACATTGCATAAATCATTGACTTCCTGCTTTTGCATAAACCTCACTCCTCCTAATGAACACTATTCTGCATGTATTGCTCCCACAAATTCTACTTCTTTCTAAGTAATTTTCTTCTTCCCTTTTCTAATGGCCTCTCTTCCCATTCTTTTATCTCTTTTTACAATATTCAGTACTTCAAATTCAGTTGGTTTGGATTCCAGTTTCCATTTTTTAGTGTTTGCTTTTTTGGCAGCCAACAGAATTAAACTTAATAAGGCACAACCACGTCTAAACAATTCAAATCCTGTGACCCAGCTCAATAATTACCTCTTTCATCCCCATCACACCTCCAAAATTTATTATCTACCTGAGGGAAAACAAAAAAAAAAAAAACCTAAATTTAAGAGATCTGAGCGTGAACTAGCCCTAATGAAAAAGAAGCTGAGAGAAAAGCTAAGAAATGGTTTGAGTAGTACTGATGGCAGAAATAGTGTTGACAAAAGGGAAGTAGCCTGAAACTAAAAGCAAATTAGTTTAAGTAATTATGGTGAAATGCGGAGGTGCAGTGGTAGCGTTGTTGCCTCACAACAAGAGGTTCTCCCATTCGATTCTCGGCTGGAGCACCTTCTGTGTGGAGTCTGCATGTCCTCCCACAGTTGAGTGGTGTTCGAAAGACATGCTTAGAATGGGCGTGCCTTCATTGAAGGTTGAGCATCGAGCTGGCACCTGGCACCTCGGCACCTGTAAAAAAATCTACTGCCAATCATTAGGAGACTGCAGTTCTGCTGTGGCAACCACTAACCAGGAAAAGCGGAAAGAAGAAGAAGAATTATGGTGAAATGACATTTCAGACAATCTTCTAAGAGTTGGTAACTGCAGTTGGAGAACACCCTAACCATGGAGTCTGGCAAACCAAAAGGAAAAAAACATTCTAAATTCAGGAAATCAGAAAACATATAACTGCATTGAGAAAAAATGGAGGGTGGAAATAGAAACTGGAAACAGGAAGATTGAGCTGTGGAAGAGACATTCCAAATAACAAAATTACTTTTTACCTTCTAACTGTAGACATAAAAAATAACTATTGCATTGCAGAAATAATACATGGACATATACAGAGAGGAAATTCTGAACAGAAACAATTTTATTTATTATTTATTTATTTGACATTTGTTAACCGGGTTGGTTCAGCTGAGCAGAAAAGCCCATTTTCAGTGGAGACCCAAGGAGAAAAGGACCAGAATTCTGAAAAGAAATCAAAATAAACTATAAACAGTAGTGTCGGTGTATGCGTGTATGGGGGGGACTAAAGAAGGTTTGAATATTTTGCAGAAAAGATGCAACAGCTATAATAGAACAATTTAATCTACATAGATAAAACATTATTAAGGTACCAGTATCCTCAGTAAAATAAAATGAAGATCAGAGCGTGACGTTATGTGAAACATTTGTAAGAATAAAATAATAAACTAAATTAGTCATCTGAGTGCTTAGAGAGAATGTGGATAGCCAGGTTAAGAGCTGACCATGGCTGAGGGTTAAATGATGAAATTCCCCTCAAGCCTTTGTTACAAACACGCTCATTTTTTAGACAGCTTGTACCCTGTAGTAACTCTGTTATACATGGTTACTTTTTGAGTGTTACACGTATATTTGGCTTGATGGTATGTATATATATATATATATATATATATATATATATATATATATATATATATATATATATATATGGTTTACTATCATAATATCTAAAGTTATAATAAAATGTGTACGTAATAGCGAATTGTTTCGCCGAACGTACACATTTTCATATGGCCCTAATGTCGAAAACAAGTGTCAATTGTCGAAAATGTCGCGAGCGACATTTCCGACAATCAACAGCACTCCCACCCATCCTGTAACTCCCTACCTAACTAGCGCAAACTCACAGTTATGCAGGGGGGCAAGCCCCCCTGCACCCCCCTGTGGGGGGCTGCGCCCCCCACACCCCCCCTAACTTAATATTCCAACTCCGAGATCGCACTACAGTGAGGAAAGGGATGTATTTCCCTAACCACGCTGTACTGCGATCCCCTCACATGAGCGAACTTTATAATTGCAAATGCACAGTCCATTCGCAATGATAACGTTCGCTCACATAACCTGCCGAACTATGAAGTATTCGAACATATGTTGTTCGAATACTTCATAGCCGTGCAATTGCACGTCAGCATTTTGATAGTAAACCTATATATATATATATATATATATATATATATATATATATATATATATGGGTCTACTTCTAAAGACCGAACCGACGATTCCCCGACACAGAAATCACCGACGCCAGAAAACCGACAACACACAAACCCGACAACGCGAAACACCGAACACCATAACACCGACACACGGAACGTAAACAACACACTACACTACATAGCATACACACTAGCCCTGACCCAAACCCTAACCCTAAGGTCCGACACTATCGCACACTTCACCTACCTGCACCCTAACCCTAACTCACTTACCCACCCCTAGCCCAAGCTCCGACACTAACACACACTTCACCTACCTGCACCCTAACTCACTTACCCACCCCTAGCCCAAGCTCCGACACTAACGCACACTTCACCTACCTTCACCCTAACCCTAACTCACTTACCTGACCACTCCTACCGCCGTCACTGTCGCACACTTACCGGGTCGCGATCACACATTACCCTTGTCGGTCTTTCCGCTGTCGGCGAATCACCCTGTCGGTATACGTACCTGTCGGTTATCTGGCGTCGGTGATTTCTGCGTCGGGGGATCGGCGGTTCGGTCTTTAGAAGGGGACCCATATATATATATATATATATATATATATATATATATAAATGCGTTTTTCTTGTGATTTTAATATCACTCTTGATTTTATTCTGAATTACTTTTTAAGAATTGTATATGCTTAATTAATCTACCCTTGTTTACATGATCAATATCTATTGCCCCTGTTCAAGAGGGTGACAGAAGGAAGCCAAGGGGTGAATTTACGATCACCCATCCAATTGTCCATATTGCGTTTGAAGAAGGCCAATCTGGTGCTCTGTTTGACATGAAGTGAGAGTCTGTTCCAAAGGTGGGTAACCTCTGGGAGACAAATGTGTCCCTCCTGCAGGTTTTATTAATGTCACATATCAGGTAAGGTCTTTAGAGCAAGTGACCCGTGTACCATTTGACTTGTGGATAAGCAGCATTTCCAATAAAGCAGGGTCAGTGATTGCCTTATATGTAAGGCAGAGATCTCCTCTGAGTAATCTGTATGAAAAAGAATAAAGCAACAGTGATTTCAGCTAATCCACATAGCACAGATGCTAGAGACCTTGAATTTTCCTTGTGAGGAACCTTTGTGGTCTCTCCAATTGCTGCAGGTGCTCAGAAAGATACGTACCAAAAGGGGCGTTGTACTCAATTATTGGCCTGATGAGGAAAGAGTACAGGAAGGTTATCATTTCTTTTTTTTCTGGAGGCAATGCCCTTACTTATGAGATGAGCAATACAGAATACCCTTCTCACTGCTGTGGAGACATGGTGATCAGAAGTAAGGTTGCTGTCAACCTGTGTGCCCAAGTCATTCACCACTGAGTGCGTACTTAGGGTATTGCTATTGATGTTGTAGTTAGCAGGAACATCGCTCTTACTGAAAGGAATGATAATATATATTTTTTGTATTGAGTTTAAAGCCATAACTTTGGCACCAATCATTTGTTTGCGTAAGACCCTCTTGTAGGATGTTGACATCATTTGGAGATTCTATGACCACTCCCAGTTTGCATTCGTCAGCAAACTTTGTCAGCAACAGACCTTTAGTTTTTGCTTGTAGTTCAGAGAAATAGATTCTGAACAGCAGAGGTCCAAGGACTGATCCCTGTGGAACACCACTGGTTAAGGATCTGCTGTTGAAGGTGGATTTCCCTATTGTTTTCCAATAAAATTTGTCAAAAACTATACTTGAGACCATTAGACTATACACATAATACTGAAGACTGGTGAATTAATGCTAGTTATGAAAACAGAAAAATGACATCTCGACAAAAGCACAGACTTGAACTTACACCAGCACACCTTCAGATATGACTTTTCAACCCAGAGTAAGAATCTCATCTTCATCGATTATGATTACTGTGCTGTGAATGAGTGAATGGTTAATGATGTCATATACTTTGAGTCTGAAAAAATGCATTCAGTTGTGTAAGGCACCAGAAATGAACAAAAACCTAAATTATATAAAATGCAATAATATAATGATTAAATGAACAGGAAGCTCATTGAGCAAAAGGCATGCCAGGATAAAATGTGAAGATGCATTTCAGTGGACTAAGAGGTAACTAGGAAGGCTACTGGGGGCCCTAAGCTTTATGTGATATCACTGCATGTGATGTCATTGTTCAGTGTCTGGTTGAGTGACGTTTGCCTTTCAAGAAAGCATTCAGTTAGCTAAATATTTTGATGCCTTAAAAATTGTAGCAATAGTAAATGCTAGAGATTATAGTTAGCGGTAGAAAGACTATATAAACAGTGTACATGATATGTGGAAAATGTACTTAATTTCAATAATAAGAAATGAAAAGGAATGCATCTTGGTAAGATAACTGTCAACATTATTACTCTAGAAGTAAAATTGCTTAAAATGAGGCAGTGAAGAAATGAAATGGGAATGTTTAATAGCAAACTATTCAGATTTTAATATTATGACAGAGTGAAGGTAACAGTTTTTGAAAATAATTAAAGGATGTTTGAAATTAGGATTTCAGGTATAATGTTGTTTATGTACAAAACACTAAAATAATCTATCCTTGACCAGGTATCTTTTTTATGCCAAAATGTGCTTGAACAACTACAGAAAATGCATACCAAATTATAAAAGGTTTGCAGTGTTTGGAATAAAACTTATACTGACATTGTAGTCAGATGTAGGAGAAGAAGATGTGACTTAATAAGCATCTCTAAACATAGGGACTTAGTGGTGCTATTAATATTTGGGGTGTTCAGTTCAGAAGTTTGGTTTCTGCTGCAGAGAGAGAGAGAATAGCATTAATGCAGAAGTGATAAGTATGAGAAAAATATGGAAAAATGATAGATTAAAGCAAGCAATGCTCAAGAATGGAACTTACTATCAAAAAAAGTGAAAAACTCAGAGGTATTATATCCATTCAAATTAGTTCTAGGCTAACATTTTGTGTCCCTGTCGGACTACCAAAGTTTCAAGACTTCGAACATCATATGGCCGACACCATATGATTGAAGTTTTGACACTTCGAAACTAAAATCTGATAGGGGACTTGTCATTTTAGTGGTGACATGTATGTTTTAACAGAAAGTTAGCTTGAAAGGGACATACCATTGGAAGATAAGTGTTCTCTTGTATGCATGAAAGTAGCGTGGTGCTACACCTGCTTAAATAGACTGGGTAACCTGCTAACAGGAAACCTCATTTTACATATAGTGTCATTCAAAGTATCAATGTCAGATCTGACATGCATACAGATATATTGTAGTCCCGCCCAAAATGGCTGATACTTACCTGGGATAAGGACTGCTTACAACACTGAATAGAGGGAGCAGCACCTAAAAGTACTCACATACTCAGGCAGTGTGACACCTAAGATACATTGCAGGACCAGACACCAAAGCTGCAATACTGAGTCAGCTCTTACAGTAGGAACTATAGCATAGTGGTAAGGTATACTGATCATGCTGAGTAGAAGCTGAAATGTCTGGGGGTCAGAGAAGGGGTGCAACATCATTTGTTTGAGTTAGAGATGGCAGAATCAGCAGTTGCTGGGGCAATGAGAGGCTAGTTAGGTGGAAAGCAGTAAACAATGTTTGCAAGTGAGCAGGCCATCCTGGAAAAGAGGAATGATCCCTATCTGAAAATCATGCATCACCCCACAGCACTGTTTCTTCATATCTAGTTTTTTCTTATTCATTACACCCAACAACTTGGTTATAAGGTCTGATCACAAGTATGCTGCTCAGATCACATGACTTTCAATGACTTTTTTGATTTTTTGTTACTGAGGATCGCTGGTCTGTGATAAATAAACACTTGTTGCTTTGGAACACTACCTGGCTTTCACGATTTTTGGAAATTATTGTGACTGAGCTCATCAACAAAGTTTTTTTCTGTTTTTTTTTCCCTCAACACTCATGTTGATGAGGTTGGAACTAGACAGATTCCTGTGCTTGTTCATTCTTTTTTGTTATAATACTGTACAATGCATCAACCAATAACAAAATTTGCTTTGTCAAGTATGTTCACAGAATATTCATTTAAAAACACAATGTATTACCACTGGCTATGAAGCAACCAAGGTTATGATTTATTACCCTCCAAATTAAAATTATACATATTGTTGGTGTATTACTGCATTCAGACTGAATATGAAATTTGTTAAACTTAATACTGTGATGTTTAATCCCATGTACAATGTAATATTGAGCATGTTTGTTTAAACGACTGTTTATTCTTTTGTTTACACACTGTGCACTGTTTTAGTCCCAGTACCCTTCTCTTTGTGTAAATATGAAAAAAAAATTATATCTAAACCTAGAAACTCTGACAGAAATGGTCTCATGACACAACGTCTGTCATTGTAACATGCAAATTTTATCACAACATTGAATTATATGTATTTATATAATATTTGTTAACTAGATAACTGACTGATCCAAGTTGGCCAGATTCAGCATGACCCAGGCCAAAAACCCTACAGCAAATACAGGAGCATTATTAATGCATATGAAAGTCAACACATTATACAGGCATGTATACAAACTCATGGTCGTACACAGGAGACAAACACACGAGAATATAAATAAATATACAGCAATATACTAGAGAAATTTTACTAATAAAGATTAGTACAACAATCAGGTAATAAACATAGCGAACATATTACAAACACAGGGCAATGAATGAGTTCAATTCAGAAATTGTTTAATATTAAGGGCATAACAGAACAAATTGGTGGAAAGTTTAATACCCAAAATATCCACATTTCTTTCTAGAACATTTCATAAATGTAACATAACTACTAACATTGCCCAAAATTAACCTCTAAAGATTAGTCATAACATAAGTCATAATTATCTTGTCCTGTTTTCATTTCTTTAAAGTGTCAGTTTGAAATGTTAGCCTCCAATTTATAAAGACATGCCACTTGAATGGTAGCATTCCATATGAATTTAGTAATGTATTGAGCAAGGCTGGCAATGAAGATGTATTTATCAAATCAAATGATTAAGTTAAATATAAACAGAGGATGACACTCTTTTTAAGTTGAGCCAAAACTTACAATATGCAGGCAGTGTTATCCTGACACACTTATCTAAACGCTCTTCATCATTCCAGTCTTTAAAGAAACATCAGCACATTTTTCATGTTATTTAATAAGATATATAAAAGACAAGCAAGCTCTAAGAATTTTTTTAGACCACAAACACAAATATAACAGTACATTTTCCAAGGTGATCGATGTCCTTAAGTGCTTCATTCCATGCCTGCAGTTTTAGATAACATTTAAAAAGAAGCCATATTAAAAGCACAGATTTGAAGAGCTTGATATTAGAGAACTATTACTTAGCCAATTTAGACTGCCCATTTTCCAGGCAGCAGGATAAGGCAAATATCCTATTTAACTTACAATGTAATTATCCAACTGCTGTACACAAAAAAATGACCTAGATTTGACCCATCCATTTCTGATCCCATGGCATTCCTAGAAAGGTTGAACTGTGTACCCATTACCCTGCATATAAAAAAAAAATCTTCATATTGTCTCTGACATTTCCACCCTCCGTCTTGAGAGTAGATTGCACATCTCTTTCTAAAATATAATACCCTTCTGCACTGCCGTGACATATTTAAAAGCTTTTCTGATATTCTTTCCTGCTCCTCACAACAATTTCCTCATGCATATACAGAGTAAGTTCCTTTAAAATCAGTTGCTATGACTTATAATGCAGAATCATACACTATTTTCACTGTTCTCCCCTTCTTAACTGTTTCAGTCGCATTGCTTTCTTTACAGAGCTTTGGTCTGCAGACCTAAATACACTAATCCTGAAGGTGTTTTACCACCTGACCATACAAAAAAGTTAAAGAACTTTTTCTTTGTGTGATGGTGAAACAAAGTAATTTTTCTGGGAAAATACCATACAATTCCAGACTGCGAACTATTTGAGTACTAGAATAAATGATGGTTCATAATCTGGCATTTCAGGGAAAAAAAGATCAATTCACCATAACTTATTTGTTCTTGTATTACCAACTTTCGGTGTTCTATACACAAAAACATTTTTAATTTTGGTTATATACAGATGCACTAAAATATAAATCATACTTAACAATCCCATGTATAATTCCTGCAAGTTCAGCTAACAAAATTGGGATTTCATTATTAATAACAATGAATCAGCTTTCTTGATCTTCCCCTGCTAAGCAGTATCCTCAGAGCTCTTTTAATGCTTTTGTATACTTAGTTATGAGAGTCTGTTCATCTGATATAATCACTCCCACAGGTCTTTTTCCACTTTTGTTTTTAGTTAGGTCACTATAACAGTCTAACCTTTACTTTTTTCATCAAGCGCATTATTTTACTTGTATTTGCACTGAATCTTTGCAACCATATTATCCTTCCAGTCTTTGTTAATATCCATCTCATCTTTTTCATCTTTTTTTTTAATGCCAGCCCTGTTTCAAATCACTGGGAAAAATACAACACTTTTTCCACAAGACCCTCTCCAATATCTTTTACAAGGGCAGTTTTAAAAAGGAACTGACCCAGTACTGAACTCTGAGATACCCCAATAATAACCTTTCTTTCCTCAATGTGGACTCAGTTAACTATTTTTTTTCTGAGTCCATATGTGCAACTAATGTTTAGCTGAAGCAGCTATCCTGAGCCCCATTTAAGGACTGTTTATTAACCTTTACTGCGGTATTGTGTCAAATGCTTTGCATGAGATCTAAGAGAGAAACAAATGACAAACAGCACTGGTTACTTCAGTGGGCACAGATTATTATCTTAAAATGTCCATCATACTATACTTTTAAAGAGATAAAGAAAAATTAAGTGGTTTCATTTGCTGATAAGGATATCATAATAAGTAAAATGGTCAGTGTAACAACCCAATACTTACATGTCACAATATACCTAATCCATCAAAATAAAACTCACTAAACAGCTTTAAAAACATTAGAGAAATTGAACATTCTTATAGCCAGTTTAAGTGTCATATAAATATAAAAAGATATAAATGTATTTTTTTGTAATCACGCTAATATATGACAAATAGTTTAAACAAATGACATATTAACCTTATTTAAAAGCTAAATATACACTAACCTTGTTAAGTGGATTCTGGCATGTAAATTAAATATGTACAACAATATAGTAATCTAAATCTGAGAGTGAGTATGTTATTGGAATGAATTTAATAAGTATACATTATTAATATATAAAGGGTCCATATTATATTGTCGAAACGGTGACACAAACAGCGAAATCCTAAAACAGTGAAAGCTCAGGTCAACGATTTTTTTCCTAGGGAAAGAAATCACTTGGTCTGAGCCATTACATTGCCCTTTACTTCGCTGTAGTGCAATTTTGGAGTTGGTATATTTAGTTGGGGGGGTATGTAGGGGGCGAGGCCCCTCAGTTTGAAATGTTTTAACTAGTGTGTTGTGTCTTGTTGGTCTACTGATTTCTTTCCGTAGGAAAAAAAAATCAGTAACCTAGAGTTTCGCTGTTTAAGGATTTCGCTTTTTATGTGCCGTCAAAACGGCATTCACTGTAATGCCATTTCGACGATATAATATAGACCCCATATATAAAAGCTCATCTCAACAGTAGCAAGTATGCCAGGGTATGCTTTAAAGGGAAGGAGGAGGTCTAGAACCTGGAGTTTACTGTGTTCAATGAGCGTGAAGTCAGCTGACTAAGATTTACAGGATCAACGTGCTATAGACAGGGGTAAGAAGTTAAGAAAGGGGGAAAGCAGTGGAGCCCTTTAGATGTAGTCAGTAAGTTAGTCAGAGACCTCTTTCAGTAATGTGGTCTTTGTCATTCCTGGTACATATAATAGATAGTGAGGGGTAATACATACAGCTTAATTACTTTGGGAAAGGATTTTCCACCTGTGAGTGCCCATTCTAAGGGTTATGCTTACCTAACTAACTCTCAGAAATCCTTTCTATGATAAAAATAAATATGATTTTCATGCAAAGTCCAAAAGCATCATGACTTGGCATGGTAATGACAGATGAGGTAACACAATTCCTGCAACATTTCTAAAAATGGACATGGTCATGTTTTGAACCAGGATATTTTCAATATAGTTATGCTTATTGTTTCATCAAAAACACCCCAAAAAACAGGAAACCTAAGAATTAACGGTACTTATGAAGGGTAAGCTGACATCCTTCCTGCACTGCTCCTTAAATGGATGTGTAAAATCAATATGAATGTGCTTTTGAACAAGATTTGTTTAATATAATTCACACAGTTAGTTTCATTCACAAAGAAAGGCAGTGCCTGCATTCTTTGCAGCAACACTATTCACTTAGCCTTTTTACTTCAGATTTTATTTCTGCCATTTCAGTGAATATGTTCTTATAAATAAAACTTGTATACCTACATACTTTTGTTCAAAGTATTTCTCAACCATATGCAAACATATTTTTATAATTTTAAATGTGTGATCAGTATGGAGTATATATTTTTTATAAATTTATTTATTTATGTAAACATCTGTTTATTTCTTTTAACTTGGGTAGAGCACTGATCAAAAATTGGACAACTGTAAACTCAGCCCATGAAGTGATTTAAAAGAGAAAATTCACCCCGGTGATCACTCCAGTGGCTCTACTCGACAGAGGCACTGGGAACTAAGGTCGGGTGGCACAATGCCAGGGTAATCTTATGGGCTAGGCTTGTAAAGGCTTCAGGGCCATTAGCCTAGTACACAACTATGAACCTATGAACATTGATCAGTAACAGCTAAATATTAAGTTAATATATACAGATATCTCAACATTCAGAAAAACATTTGAGCAGTAAACATCACTGTAAAACAAGTACATGCTTACTAAAGAAGAAATTGTCTGATATTCACACATTGGAAAATATAGAAGATATCTTCCACTCATTCTGATCATTGGACTGCCCCCTTACTGCATAAAACTATCCCTGAGTACTTCAGGTAGCAATGTTTAGACTGTCTTTATGAGACTTCGAGGGACACCACGGAGACTGTTTAGAGTACCACATACTAACGGGGTAGCCCTTTGGAGGGTCTATGAAAAAAACAATGACGATTCAAGTATGGGATTCGCATATGCTTGAAATGTAGAAGGCTGAGCAGGGCAGGGATCCAAAGATGTAAATGTGTGTGGCGTTCTTGCAGTGAACATGTATGCCTTTTCAATGACGACATTCTGTAGAAGGGGAATCGTAACTGCTTCACCCTGCACAGATAGCGGGTAAATCATGCTGAGAGTGTAAGCGTGTGTGTGTGTGTGTGTGTGTGTGTGTGTGTGTGTGTGTGTGTGTGTGTGTGTGTGTGTGTGTGTTTGTATATGTGTGTGTGGATGCGCATGGGGATAGTGTGTGGGGAGGGTCTATGAGTGTCTCTGCATGAATAGCTACTCTGTGTGTGTGTGTGTGTGTGTGTGTGTGTGTGTGTGTGTGTGTGTGTGTGTGGTCCTTGACTGGGGGTCAGTGCCTGTGCGTGGTCTTCTTAGTACTTGCACTACATAACAAGCCAGGTGGTAGCTACTCCATTGTGTAGTTGTTCAGCAGCACAGTGAATCAGTTCATAGTCCTGCAAATTCCCAAGGAATAGCATGTTTCCCTTTTGGAAATATGGATGCCTAGGAATCAGTAAATAGTACTAAAGCACAAATGAGCTAATCGGTGTAGAGTGAGCTGCTCTGTAACACCATTTACTATGGATACCAGCCAAGATGTTCACACATTGATGTGAAATCTGCCTTGAAACACCAGCTAATCCTGAATATTGGTGGCAATAAGGTACTTATTGTGTTTCTGTGACATTTAAAAGGTTTTATGTGCAGTTCAAGGTGTTAATTTATTCAGGTGCAATTTGGCTTACAGAAATTCTAAATATTTTGATAAGAATTTTATCAGGCCATATTGATTTCTCCAACCTTAATCAGGTAACTATAATCCATAAATTGTTTGGCATTTTCTGTTTCTTGTGCAAAAAAAAAAAATTAAATCAGTCATAAAACTACTGTCTTTTTATTTTCAAACTGGCTTCTAAAAAGCTTTGTTTAAATCTGGCCTAATACCATTTTAGGGGGACCTAAGGGGCATATCTCCCCTAAGTTACCGAGAAAAGTGGGAATAAATTCAGCATGAGTGCAAACTGAGAAAGTTAATGCACAAATTGTAGAAATTTACAAAAATGTAGCAAAGCTTAAAATGTAGTTACATTTAGGACATGAGTATATATATATATATATATATATATATATATATATATATATATATATATATATACAAGGGAGCACTTTAAACAGAACTAATACTGATTGGTGATGGGTTCGCTGAATTACATCTTGTTGAACCCTACCTGTAGAATTCTAATTCAGATGAATCATGAAATTACTACATCCATGTAACTACACTTTTCCCAAAAGTAGTGGTTTTAGTGTGATGGGGGTAAAGAAAGTCTCATTTGCATAAGGGTAGTGAGGAGTTTTACCTCCAACAGAAGTTAGTCATTACTGATTAGTTTTAATGTATTAATGCACTGACATTTCATCAGATTATATTCAACAAAATGGCACTCCAGCAATAAACAATAGCATTCACAATGCAGAACAGGAAAGGTAAGACAGCCAAAATGTCACAATAAGTAAGTATAACAGCAAACAATAACAAAAAGATGGATAGATGGACAGAGCAGTGGTGCAGCGATATGTATTGCCACTTCACAGCAAGAGGTACTCTAGTTCAATTCTCAGCTGGGGTGCCTTCTGTGTGGAGTCTGCATATCCTCATTGCATTTGTGTGGGTTTCCTCTGAGTGCTACGGTTTCCTCCAACATTACAAAGACATTACTCAAACCGCTGAATCACTTACAAGTGCCTTCTACCAGCACCTACAGGACTGCATGGATCAGGCAATCCCAAACAAAACTAAGACTCTTTGTACCAAAGGCAAGCGTCCAGTCTGGTGGACCCCAGCCATAAACAAGCTCTACAACAAAAGGAGGAAGCTACTACAAGATAGAGCAAAATCCTTGAAAGGTAAGACACCTTTGATCATTATAAGTAAAAAACTAAGAGCTCTCATAAAATCATCCAAGGCAAATTTTGAGAGAAAAATCGCCAAGGACTCAAAAGACAATCATAAGGCCTTCTTTAGCTATGTTAGAAACCTAGGAGGAAACTCCCAGATATGCTCAGAATTAGTTCAAAATGATGTGAAGATTACTGAACCTACACACATTGCCAACATACTGGCTGACAGGTTCAGTGCAAACTTCTCCCCCCCCCAAAGGAGAGATATCTATACCAGAGGATTGTAGCCCCCAAACATCTCCAACGCCCAAGTGAGAACTGCTCTCTCCAAGGCAAAAACACAGCATCCATGGGACTGGATGGTGTCCCCGGCTGTGTGCTCCATGAACTCAATGAGGAATTAAACCCGCAGTTAGGACAGCTGTTTAATCTTAGCCTCACCTCAGGATACATACCCAAGGAGTGGCGCCGCGACTGTGGTCCCACTTCACAAGGCGGTGCCTCCACCGACCCTGGAAATTACCGTCCCATTAGCTTGACAAGCCTTATCTGCAAAGCCATGGAGAGGATCATAATGGAACTCATAAATAAAGACATAGGGAACTTGCAGACTTTGGATCCAACCCAGTTTGGCTTTGTCAAAGGCAGATCATGCCTTTTAAACTTGGTTGACTTTTCCAAACAGTCACCAAGGCCATTGATGAGGGCAAGGCAGTCCATACAGCCTACCTCGACCTGGCAAAGGCTTTCGACACAATACCCCACTCAGGTATCATCGAAAAACTCATCAGCTTGAATGTAAACCCATACATCACAAGATGGGTTGCAAACTGGCTAAGTGACAGAACCCACAGGGTCAGAGTTGCTGGTGCCATGTCAGACTCAAAGCCTGTCACAAGTGGTGTCCCACAGGGCTCAGTCCTGGGACCACTCTTGTTCGGCATCTACTTTTCTGAAGTACAAGCAAACACAAGAGGGTTATGGCTGACAAAGTTTGCAAATGACTGCAAACTGGGCGCCATAGTCGAAAACACATCTGACACAGATATCCTTCAGAAGGGCCTCACAGAAATGGATAACTGGTGCCAGAGCCATGGCCTAAAGTTAAACGCCAAGAAATGCATAGTCATACCCTTCAGGAAAAACAAGGTTACCCCTAGCTACCATATAGGTGGCAATCCACTGAGCACAGAAGAAGTCATCAGGGATCTGGGGACCCAGGTTGACAGTAACCTTTCGTTTGACACTCATGTTGCCAAAGTAGTTAGGAAAACTTTCTACATTGCCCACCTGATCATGAAGGATTCACATCTAGATCTAGGGAGGTCATCGTCCACCTGTACTCATCACTCATTAGACCTATGATTGAGTACAATGCCCCATTCGGAATGTATCTGACCCGACACCTGCAGCAGCTGGAAAGGCCCCAAAAGTTCCTCACCTAAAGGATAAAGGGTCTCAAAAATATGTCTTATGCTGCCCGACTGAAAGAACTCCAGCTCTATTCAGTCGCATACCGCTTGCTCAGAGGTGACCTGTGCCTGACATATAAGGCCATGTCAAACCCAGATTTGATGAATATGCTTCACCTCAAAAATCTAGATCCCTCAGAACCACAAGGGCGGAGACTTAAACCTTGACACGGTTATTAATAGAACATGCTGGAGGGACAGATTCATCACCCAGAGACTCCCTATGCTGTGGAACAAAATCCCGGTACATGTGAGGCAGAGCACCTCGCTGGCCTTGTTCAAGAGGAATCTTGACCAATGGATGGGAGATCGCAGATATACCCCAGGGATTACTTCAGTGTCACTGCTTGACAGAGGCACAGCAAAATAATAGGCATAGTTTTATTCAAACTAAAGGGGTGGTGAAAGCCACACAACTATGGGCTAGGCTTATAAATGCCCTTGGGCAGATAGCCTAGTATGAACCTATGAACCTATGAACCTATGCATCTGGACTGTTTCTCCCCAGGCCTCCACTGAAAATTGGCTCGTTCCACGTCGGACTTTTCCGGTAAACAAATGTTAAATAAATGAAAAATATAAATACTCTAACAATAAGAAGGAATTGTAGAAAGTCCAATTAATCCCAATTTCTGAATTTATTAGTATAACCACTATAGTTTATGATAAAAAAATTAACAGTACATGAATGAACACAGAAGATTTCAATATGGGCTATAAAGTCTGGTCTAAATTGGCTTTACTTTTTCAGAAATATAATAAAGATACTTTACGAATTTATGTTCCAATAAAATATAAACATTTGAATATAATGTAAAAATCTTATCTATTTGCTTTTTTGTGCTCTCAGTGACACGGTCATGCCATGTGAATAGTGTAAATACTTTAACCAATTTTAGGAATATTCTAATTTCAAATTAGAGGCAAACTACCATTTGAATAAGGTTTTGTTATACCCAAAGCAGACTTCAAATATTTTTTTCCTATGCTGGTGTGATGGGGCAGATTTTGAAAATTCCCTACAGAGTACTCTATAATAAATATTGTGTGAGCAAATAGATGTAACTAAGGAAATTATTCTTTTCAGTTGGAACACAGGATCTGAATTACCTGGACGTAGTAAGGCCTTATTAACTTTAATTTTGTTGGCTACAAAAAAAGCAAATACTAGAAAAAGGAAATTGAAAGTCTAAACCAACTATATCTGAAGTATTTTTGAATCTAACCTGCAAGGAGTGTAACAGACCAGGTATCCTAACTGTGAATATCTTGTCAAATGAACTGAACTTAGGTTTTGGTAAATAAACAGGTGATCAGAAGACCAAAGCTCTTTCATAAATGTATATAAAAGGTAATTTCCTGCTAGATACTACAGGGACTTCTGGTGTAACAGAATGTTAACAACAGTGAGTCAAACCTAGCTGAGTCTACATAAACATGCTTTATCCCAAGGTGACCAATACACAATGGTGGTGTTATAAGAAAGGATATCCCACTATCAATCTAGCTACTCCCCTTACTGGTCATCTCCAGAGTCTTAAGGAGTATATAGAATGGTACAACAAGTACACCTCCACAGAATAGGCCTGGGAGAAATGCTTACCTTGAAAACTGCAGTTTGTCTCCAGGTGTGATGCAATGTTTCAGACTATGGGCTCATCCAATCTTCCTGTCTTATTGCTGACAGTTTGATGTACTAGGCAATAATGATTTATTTCCATTTTTCAGAGGAAAACACAGATGTCTGAAATGTTGCAGAACTCCAGGGAAGTGAAAGAAATGGTACCAATGTCCACCATTTTTCTTCAGTCACTACTAGCTTGATCTTGAAGGCACTCCAGACTAGACTGTTGCACAAATGCCATGCTTATAAAGCATAAATGGACACATACTCACTCAGATTTTGGTAAATTATTTTTTCTGTTCCTTAACATTACATTAGGGATATATCTGTTAAATCTAAGTGATTTCATATGAATTTAAAGCTAAATATTTTTAGTAGAGCCCTGTTGAGATGCATAGTGTGACTAAACTTTGTTTAGATGGCAGATAATCAAAGGTAAGTGTGATGGCCCCACTTAAACCCAGGGCAATAACTAATGAGCCTCAATCCTCACCACTGTCTCTGGTAAGGGAGCATCATTGAAATCAGGGATATAACACACAATTTCCCCAAGAGTACACCAGGAACAGGCTCCAAACCTGGGCTGAACTATACACTTCACTCCAGGTTCCCAAATGTGTCTAGGTATTTGACACACTCACTCTTAAATATTTGATATTCACAAATACAAACACTCTTGGGAAAGACTGGCACAAATCTACCTGCTATATCCTCTTTCCCAAATTACACGGTAACAGCTGCCACCAGTCAAATTACCACTGTACCCTTCAAAAGGGGTGTTCAATTATATTGAGTAAAGTAAATGTTGATATAAAAGGTAGCATGCAATCCAAGCGATAAGGCTTTTCAGAGTGGCTCTGGAATTATCACAATAAGCATAAACACTCTCAGGTTATTAAAAGTACTTTCTCAATAACCAGCCACAATAAAAGGTAGTAAAATATTTAATACATAAAATAATTTGAAACAACAAATGCAAAATAAATAAATAAAATAAAATAAATATATAGACTGAATAACTGATTCCAATAAACCACAGTTTCATGCACAGGAATTAAGAAAATAACACTGAAGGATAGATTTCACACTTATTATAGAAGAACTCTAACTATCTAACTGTAGTTCCTTAACTATCTAAAGATTAAATGTCCCTGTCTAAACTAATTAATTCAGCAAGGCAAGATGATACTCTTACTTCTGTAAGGAAAGAAGAATTTATGCCCACTCGTTCAGCTGTTGTCTGGTCCTCAGTGAATGGAATCGCAGGCCCTACTAGTTCTGCTGAACAGCTCTGGAAAACTCTGAGTGATAATTGTTGGTCTGGAAAACAACAACTGAACAATAGTGAACACTACTGACTCAGTGCCTGCATTTTATAGCAGAATCTTTTAAAAGTCACAGAAAGCTCTTATGAAAATTCTACTCTCTTATTCAGACATTCGAAAAGTAAACAAAAACAGCTGCTATGGAGATTCCATTTCTTTCAACTCTGGTACATGATGACATCATAAGGTCAGCTAGCTAGCACAACCTGCATTCAGAATACTTTTTTTTTTAAACATGTACGTTTAGTCAGCCAGTACATACTGTTTGATTCTAGCATTTTACATAAACCAAAGTAATAATCAAACATAAACTTATTTACAAAATTATAGCTAGTCATGCAGGCATATATAATGGATTTATATTACAAGCTTGAAAGCTTAAAAGAGCAAATGCTCTTTTATTGAACTGTAAACATCGAAACCACTAAATAGCGAAAACACAGAACAGCGATTTCTTTCCAGGGAAAAAAAAAAACAAATGCAAACACAAAATAAAGTGGAGGGCTTTGCCCCCCACACCCCCTACTTAAATATACAAACTCTGAGATCGCACCACAGTGGAGGAAATGGCAAAGTCCCGAAAATGACCCAGTGATTTTATTCCTTGGGAAAAAAAATTGTTGTTCCGTGTTTTCGCTATTTAGTAGTTTCGATATTTACAGCTCGATAAAAGAGCGTAGACCCTATACAACACAGTGTAATTTACAATTATTTACAAGTATTTACAAAACTGCATCCAGACATGCTATCACACATAATAATATTTAATATCCTCACAGTAAGGAAGTTTCCTCTTACCCCCAAGGTTGAGTATACTTGGAGTTAGAATATTTAGAGAGCCATCAGGGTGGGAGGTGCAACCCCCACACATGGAGGGTGAAGAAGGATTTGTCCCTCTACAAAAGCAAAATACTTTTCTTGCTGCAGAATGCTAAATTCAGTGTTTTCTTTTGTTGACTTTACTTTTACAATGTTTTCAGTTGTTCCATAGTAAGGTTGATTGGTTATTATGAATCGATTAGCTTAACTTTGTTTTTGGTTTGTTCAGCACAATTGTTTCAAGCAAGAAAATCCTGGCAGGTACATTAAAATTCATTATAACACCTCTTATAATTCAGAGACATTGTTTAGGACATCTGCTTCTACAGATGTGAAACTCAACAGATTTACTCACAGAATATGAATTGCTGCTGCAATGAAACTACTGCCTTCCCCCATTATCATGTCACACTAAAATAAATTAGAATGCAAGAACCTGAACAGTCAGATTATGTATCAGGAACTTGCTTGGGTCACTGGCTATAATGGTATACAGCAGAGATAACATCACGCCAGCCACATTGTGTACACTAAGGATATTTAAAACATTTTCTAAAGCAGGTATAGATAGCATGCTTTCCACTCTTTGGAATAGTTTTCCATATCAAATCAGGCAGCATACCTGTCAGATTTCATTCAAGAAATCCATTTCAAAAAGTGCAGCCTTCTTTTCAAAGTGCAGTTACTTTATGACCCCTTTTATCTGTTACAGACTAATAAACATTTTAAACAGAGTATCCTTTATAATATGTTTCCATCTCCAACAGTGTCTTTCTGCTAGTCCCTGAATTGTTTTGACTCTGCAGCCAATAACTGATAGCATTGAAATGGACAGTGAAATAAAAAATAGCTGTTATTAATATATTGTTCTTAATAAATCTTAAATCACCATAACCGCTCCTCTCAACTTATATTTTTCAGTAAAAACTGGCAAAGGTATACAAATATTCATAGGTTATTACTAGCCTAGCTAATTATCTCAATTGAGAATCAAACCCTGTACCTTCTATCTGTAAGGTAAATACCTTAACCTTTATGCCAACTGCCAACCATCTAATTGCTGCACTGAATATGTCACTAATTCTTGCCAATGTTTTTATCCCCATGCTGCATACCTATGGTGCACCCCAGTGCTCTGGTCCACAGCTGGGTCTACCTACTTACCCTTACATTCCACCCCTGAGCCTATCTTCAACTGGATTGAAAATGACATAGACGCTACAGGCCTCCTGAAGTTATGCTTGTCACACTTTTGTTCCAGGGGTTTTATCTCTTATGACCTACACATGTTTATCCATCCCACTGTATTTCCTGACAATATCCAAGAGGGGGAGGGGTACAATGATCAGACTGCTCCAAACTACCCCAAATTTCTGCATACAACCAATGTTGACAAGCTGTCCCCTCCCAACACCCCACCTCCCAGCTAAAATCACATCATGATTGTCTCCCCAGCCTCAGCCAGAGCTCCCATTGCTTTGTTGCCCATGCAATTTTGATGCCCCCCACAGGATGGGCCCTCCCATCCTCCCTGCCAGCATGTCAGATACCCAAACCACTAATCAAACTCAGAATGCTTGGGCTGTACATAGGGCTTTATCACTCTACACCATGATGCTGGCTAAATGTATCCTACATCATTCTATAATGTTGAAACATAATGTAGACTGTGTAAATCTTGATTATACATCTGTGTTTCCTCTGTTACAGTTCTAATGTAGAACTATTTAAACTACTGTACTAGCTGCAGCTTTTCTTTTGAGCTCTGCTCTCAGAATGAAATCCATTCAGTAGGATAGCCTGGTGAAGGAACTATAAATACTGAGCCATAGTGGTTATTGAAAAGTTGTGAAAATACTAGTTTATGTGTTATTTACAGTTAACTGTTGGTATGAAAACAACATACAATGTGCCAAGAAGGCAATGATGCTATGCATATACACCATGCATTGTGGAAAAAACGTGCTAATATATTAAGACACCTCTTAAACTGAGATTAAAAGCAAGGTCTGTGGCTGACATGGGAGATCCTTTTGCCTCTCACAGAGAGGGACTTGTGTGACCAGGAGTAGGGACTCTTGGAGAAAACAGGCAGGAAACATAACTACAGGAAAACATGGTGTTCCAGGAAGCTGCCAGTAGATACAGTATATGCAGAGGGATATCAGAACATTACCCATGGATTAAAAGGACCACAATTCTGGGTATGCTTTTTATCTAGCGGGAAGAACTATTACACCTCAACCAAACAGGGAACAGGCCCAAGAGAACTATAAGACATTTTTTCCTTTGGGTTCTGAAGCAGAATTGTGCTATTTTCACTTTATGTTAAACATCTGACTGTAAATAAAGTACACTAAAACTTGTATTATAACCACACTGATGATTTTCAGTAAGCATAATTTGGTTGGTATACCATATACAATTATTATTTTGTTCCTTATTTTCAACCTGAAAATGCACATACCTTTGATCCTTTAGTATTAATTTCCCCACCTAAAAAGAGAAAGACTGTGTGCAAAATGGAGAAATTTATGGAGACTACTGTGCAGACCACCACAGACATGAGTCAATGCATGATAGCTCTTCAGGAAAGGAGTGACGCTATGAATAAACACTCAGTCTCCAAGAGCAGATTCACATGATAGCTACTGTGCTAGCCACTCCAAGCACCACCACTACCTCTACAGCATCTCAGCAATGTTGATGACATTGATGCATAGCTGATTGCTTTTGAGAAGTGTGCTACCCAAACAAACTGGACTCACTCTGACTGGACCAAGATTTTATCTTCCCAATTGACACAGAAAATACTCAAGGCATACAATGACATGGAAGGTACATTTTTTTTTTGCTGTAGCAGTCTAAACAAAGAAATGTTAGCTAAGGCATATGTCTCATGAAACACAAGCCATAATATTTCATAACTGGACATTTAATGTAGTGAAGTAGTAAGTGAACAAATATCTAATCTAAAATATGTGTTAAACACAAGCTTAGAACCATAAAAAGTCAAAGAAAAGAACAGACATTTTAGCTTTTGATAAATTCAGAAAGGCACTCCCAAGCAATTTATGTAAATGAGCTTTTCAGAGTGCTCTCAAGAGTCCTGATAACTGGCTATGCTAACTGAAAGATTACTAGCTAATGAAGTTCTGCTTAGAAATGAGCAATCTATAGCTTAACTAGGAATGCACACATATCTGGGATTACACAGCAATTGTCAACAACTGAAATCATGTGTTTTACACATTAGAAGAGGGTCACGTTGCTAAAATGATTTAATTAATAATGTTGTACCTAGCAAAAATGTGATTTTAACCAACCTGCTAGAAATGGAAATGCTGTGCCTTTCAACACTGTGATTTTAACCAGCAGACTAGACAGGGAAATGCTGTTCTTGATAATAAAACTGCTCCAGTGAAATGTGATAAAATAACTGCTAGAATAATGAAATCAGCATACTGTCTTTGTGCCACTACCAAGTTTGCCAAATGTACAGTACTGGTGGGAGAGTAGGAACTGATGGGAGCATGATCACACTTGTTAAGGAACCTTACTTCTGCAAGCATAAAAGCAATGACAACAGAAAAGTGGAAGTAATGTGTCCATGGAGATAGGAAAGAGTATCCCATAACACATGTATTTCAAGCACATTTGGCAAAAGTACTACATCCAGTAGCTTTAGCTCCTAGTCTTAAGACATGATGCTATAATGGGTCAAGATTTCTCTTGACAAGACAGCGTGAACATTGTGGTGGCAAGAAGTAGAAGGACACTCTGTGGCCTGCATTTACTACAAGTAAAAATCTGTGGAGGTGAATCTGCAACAGTAACCTGACATTTTACTACAGGTACACAATTCTGAATATAATCCTGGTAAGAACAGAGGAGGACAATAGCCTGACAGTCTGTTAAGAATGTACACTCCTAATAAAGAAAATGAGATCTGATCAGAAACGTTAAGATGAACTAAAATCTGGCTTTGCCTAGAAGTGATACTAGAAAACCCCAGCTGCTAAATCATTGAATGAAGTCAGCAAAGAAATGGTTAGGGAACTGTATAGTATGTAACATAGAACCCTGTCAACAGATTCCAGCCACTAAAGTAATGAAGGTTGCCTATATGAAGACATTGAAGGAAAGACCTATAGAGAGACACTGAAGAAAAATAAACTGAACAGAGCTCTAGGTTTTTCTCTGTAAGGTCAAAACAGAGGGCTGGTCAAAAACAGGACAGAGCTGAGTGGCCTAGTGGGCTAATGCACTATGCTATAATGGACAGGGTCCCAGGTTCAAACCTTGGCAGGTGTAATCATTTAGAGGTACTGTGAACTAACATCTGGTGGCATGGTGCCAGGGTAATTTTTGGGGAATTAGGCTTGTAAAGGCCCCAGGGACATTAGCCTGGTACACACCTATGAACCTATGACTGTCAGCAGCAGGTACCTTGAGAAACAGGCATTGCTGAGATAAAAGAAAAGGGCTATCTAAACCTTGTCTTTTGTAGAGGAAGAAACAGAAGAAGAAGAAACGCATATCTACATTCTCAAGTTAAGCGATTATACCCTCCACTTCATATCAGTGTATGGACAAAAGTATTTCTGACTCGGCAAGTTTGTATACAAGCAATCAGAATTTTAGGAAAGCACAGCGGGAGGATGACATATTAATCACGGTCAGAACAACACAGAAGGAGAAATAGATGAACAGGTTTACCTCATACTACATCCTTATTCTGAGCTGGAAAAAAATGACTTTATTTATTTATTTATTTATGTATGCATTATTTATTTATTACATTTGTTTACCGGGAAAGTCCACTGGGCTGATGAGAGTCCATTTTTAGTGGAGACCCGGGGAGAAAAGCTCCAGTAGAGTAATGCAATAAGGAAAACTACATTACATTCCAGAGGTAACCATCACAAGGTGGTTACTATACTTACAAAAGTTGCTACAAAAAATAAATGATACCATTATAGAGGTACATTTTACACAGAAAAACTGGTTCTTACATACAGAATCTGCATAACAGTACAGAGGTGGCTACCACAAGGTAGTTACAGTATTTACAGTGGTGTCTACCATGCAATAAATCAGTGAGGAGGTACAGCTTACATTTATAATGCTACTATACAACCTAGCTGCTACAAAATGTAGTAGTAAGATTAAGCAACAGGACAGAAAAGTGATTTTAGAGGCAGCAAAGATCATACGTTAATTACGAAGAGAGCAGTACAAGGAGTGCTAATAAAGGAGAGAGGGTTAGGTGACAGAGTTAGAGAGGGTACTGCAGTTGCAAATCCAATTGGAAAGAAGGTGATTTTGGAGGGCAGATATGAATTTGAAGGGGTGTTGTTCAGAGTGTACAGAGGAGGGGAGATCATTCCAGTGCCTGGCCATAGTCCAGGAATATAGAAGTTTACCAACTGGAATGTTTGGTTTATAGACATGAAGTAAGTTTTGATTTTCTGAGCATAGTGACCTCGTGGGGGAGTAAGGGGTAAATAAGGAGGTGAGTGCAGGGCAGTCTTGTGGTTTGTATATTAGTTTATGAGAAGTAGTTAGTTGGAGATGTAGCAGGAATTGTGGGAATTCGAGCCAGTGGACTTATTTTAAAGGTTGAGAATAAGCTAGAAACGAAATACTATAGCAACTGTTGGGCCAACACATTTTAGAATTATAGTTGTTGTGCCTTTTGGCTTTTCCCAGTTAGGGGCCACCACAGCGGAACTCTGGTCCACTAATGATTGGTAGTTGATTTTTACATGCCGAGTTACCAGCCCTGATGCACAACCTTCAACGAAGGTACGCCCATTCACGCATGCCTCCATGCAGAAGACGCTCTAGCTGAGAATCGAACCGGACAGCGTCTTACTGTGAGTGATATAGTTGCATTTTGGATGGACAAAACCAAGGCTAGAATTTTAGATAGGCTTTATAGGCCTACAGTAAAGAAAGACATTGAGATCTTCTGTTTCCTAAATACAGTTACAATTTGCCCCACAACTAATCATGGCCAAATAATAAAGCAATATCAACAAACCTACACTCTAGCCCTATCCTAATCTGTCTAATCTACGACTGTATACTCTATCCATTAACATTATTAATAGCTAAACCCAGAATAAATCTCTGGTTTACACAAGAAAGAAAATTTAAAATGTCTACTTAAACTAATGCTAAAACCTATCAACATGGAAAGTCACAAGACACAATAGACCAAGAAAGATTTATTAATCTATGAAACCTAAATAAATCCTTAAGAGGACTTGCATCTAATTATTTCAAAGAAGTATAATCCTAATAATCAAGCCAAAAATATTTTGGAACCATGTCAACAATTTAATAGGTCACAACATTAAAAATAACTCTTGCAACAGTAACTCCATGCCTATCTCCATAGGACCCCTCTATCCCAAGGATGTATTACAAGTATTCAGCTCCATACCTTCTGCCCACTTAATCAACATCACCATATCCACAAACCCCTCTGCCATTAGTCCCCCACTTCTTACACACGTTTCTAATTTCATAGGATAAAAACTAAAGATGTAGAAAAAAAACAAGTAGAAGAAATACCATATCTTGTCCTAGCTGGCAGTGACAATCTACCATTACAACATATCTAGATCTCTCTCTTTGCCAAAACACCATACTGCTGTAATGGAAAAAGCACAAGTTACTCCCGTACTAAAAAATACAAAACTGAGTTCTCTTATTTCGGATCTATATATGTATCCATCATTCAAGGTAATATACTTGAAAAAATAGTATACTCACAAATATCCTCCTACCTGCAAAACATGCATCATACTTTCCCCACATTAACATGGACACTGAAAAGGCTAGAATATTGTAAATGCTCTCTGAACTTTAACATCCTTTTCTTCTAAGTACAGGGAAGGTTAATCTCACCAGGGTAGTCTTTATATATTTAATCAAGGATTTAATTCTACTTAACCTTCCTAATCCTCAAGCCACTCATAACTTCTAGATTCAGACCCATAACTACAAATCTGTTTAAATAAAATATCTCTCCAATACACAGTTCTGAGTCAAAATCAGATCCAGTATATATGGATTTGCTGAACTCAAACAACAGAGAGTCATTTGGCACTCAATCCTTGCCCCATCTTTTCTTTATTTGAAACCAGTTTCTTGCCAGCATACCAAGCAGCCCAAATTCTATATGCCAGTGACGTGGTACTGTACATATCTAGCCCAAACTCCTCAGTTATACAACTTCTCTAACAAGACCTCTAGGTTAGCAAAAACAACCAACACATTGTGAACACAACAAAATGAAAGCAGTGATCTTTAGAACTCATCATAAATGCAAATCTGTACTCCATGACTGGTACATATGTATTAAGGAAAACAAAGTCTTAGAAGCAACCAGTCATTTCCCTTACTTTATGAATATCTCTGGCTCAAAAACTTGACTTCAGGTTTTGTGTAGAAGAAACTGAATCCAAAATAAATAAATCAGTCTTCTGGGTAAGAAAAATCTATCCCACCTTCCCTCTTCAGAAATAAGAAATGCCATAGGTAAAGGCATATTCCTTCCCCGTCTACATTATGGCCTACCATAATAGCTGCAGCACCCCAAAAAAATTAATCTGCACTCCAAAGAAAATGTGTTGATTCATTATCCTAGCACTCCTCAGAGAACACTGTTGCTATATCCTATCCAAAGTCAAATGGCTTTCTATACAACATGCTCCTTTAATCCCTGCTCTTTAAACTAGTATTGTCCCTTTTCACTGTACCAGATTCTCAATAAAGCAAAAAAGATTTTTACCCACTAATGTTCCTTTACTCGATGTACAACACTACAACAGATTGCCATAAATTGTGGGGAGCCCTCTCCTCAGCCATCAAAAATGTTACCACTTTCCCTGGGTTCAGAGAAGTTATTAAATATCATCTCACTAAACAGGCAACATGTTAATGTTCCTTAAAACACACCCAACATAACTTTCACATTCTCATTTCTTCGCACTCTGTTAACACAAAAGGGAAAAGAAATAGAAAACAAAAAAACTATTTCCCTCACGTCTCTTCTCTTTTTTTTTTTTTCATTTTTTTTTCTTTCTCTGTCTTTCCTCTTTACACCTGTCTGTGCTCCAATTTTCTCACATATATTGTTTATATCATAATACTAGATCATTTCCATTCATTGTGAATTATAGTCTATTACCAGACAGATAAATGGATGGCATAACTATATTTAACTTGCTTCTTAGTTGTTTGAAGGCAGTGACTATGTGCAGAGTTATCCTGAAGCTGTGCCAGCATAGAAAGACAGAATGCTTTGTGTATTTCATCTTTTTCCCGGTTAGGGGTCGCCACAGCGGAACTCCGGTCTGCTAATGATTGGCAGTAGATTTGTTTTACATGCTGGCTTGCTGGGCCTAATGTGCAACCTTCAATGAAGGAACGCCCATTCACGCATGTCGCTACACAGAAGACGCTCTAACTGAGAATCGAACGGACAAAGTCTAAATGTGAGGTGACAACGCTAACTCAGCACCACCTGTGCCTGTTGAAAATGCAATGTTCTAAGATTTTGGAGATGGGAACAGAAGGGCAATTCAGCAAAAAAAAAAAAAAAAAAGTGACACAGGACCATTGAAATCATTTTTTGAAAAAGGATAATGATTTCCTTTCCTAATTTTGAAAAATACAAAAAAAAACATTTAAACTGGTCAATAAGTAGAAAAACGGAGACGATTACTTCATGAGCTGCGGTTCCAGAATAATTAGATGGTCAGTTATCTGCAATCTAAGGAGAAAGTTTAAAAGCTTTTTAAATATTTTATGCATATCCTTGAGTGAGACTATCTGAAATGCTAGGGGCTAGAAACTGGAGTGCATGTCAAGTTTAAATTCAGTTTCCTGTAAATGTACTAGCAGAATGCACAGTAAAGATAAATAAATAATTCGATTTTCTTGCAGTTATTATAAGCAGTGTTGGTGAGGTAGGATTCAGACAGCGAGTTTTACCAGGTTTGAGCAACCTATTGATCATTCACCAAAACGGGTTGGGATTGGGATTGAGAATAGTGAAGAAGTAAGTAGGACTGAAGGATTTTGTGGAAATTGTAGTGTTGGGTTCTTTAATTTTATGTCACCGGCACGCGTGGTCATTCTTTAAGCCTGTTGTTATCAGTGAGCTTTGGGTATTATTTGGTGCTGAGACAATAACCCTGTCAAAGATATTTTCTTTTTTAGAGGTCTTATCAAGTCTAATTGTGGACATAAGTTATGCCAATTGAAATCAAAATAGCCTTTTAGAAAGGGATTTCTAAAATTTCTTCTAATCTAGAGACTTTGATATTCAACATTATTGATGCCACAAATTGGTTAAATTTGAAAGAAAACTACAAATTATTGAATGAATTTGGCCAGTTTCCATCTACTACACTTTCAGGAACTCATAATATATAATGCAAATATTGTCGGTTTGTTTGTGACTTTCGGCTTTTCCCGGTTAGGGGTCGCCACAGCGGAACTCTGGTCCGCTAATGATTGGTAGTTGATTTTTACGTGCCGAGTTACCAGCTCTGACGCACAACCTTCAACGAAGGTACGCCCATTCACACATGTCTCCACGGCCATGCAGAAGACACTCTAGCTGAGAATCGAACCAGACAGTGTCTTACTGTGACGCGACAACGCTACCGCAGCACAACCACTGTAGGTCTAATGCAAATATTGTCAGTATTAAGCTTTAACCCGCCATACTCCACTGTATTGTATATTGTTTTCTTAAAAATCTTGCATAAAATATTTTCATATCTGCAAAATGCATCCACTAATTTGTAATTCTGCATATCCTCTTTATGGTGAAATTAGTGTCACCAACTTAAAGATCAATGAAAACTGCTGATCCATTAAATTACACCCATTGAGAAGTAGAAAACGAGGAGGACAGAGGCCCGTAGTCTATAATGTATCAAAGGTACATTTTTGGTATTGAAAAGTCAAGAATATCTGGTACATATAAAGTGATGTTTATTGTTACAAAATGTGTGTCATGGAAACTTCATGTATTATTTTATTCACATCATGTTATAAATACATCAAGACAAATTTGAGGGAAATTTAAGAAAACTGTATGAAGGACGAGGATGTTAAAAATGAAACATTTGCACATCTTTGATACAGATTAAAGGTAGGAGATAGGTAGGTAAAGATTTGGTTATGGTTTTGGGGGGGTTATAATTAAAGGTGGGAGATAAGAAGGTAAAGATTTGGTTGTGGTTTCGGGGAGTTATAATTAAAGGTAGGAGACAGGAAGGTAAAGATTTACTTATGGTTTCAGGGGGTTATAATTAAAGGTAGGAGATAGGAAGGTAAAGATTTGGTTGTGGTTTCGGGGGTTATAATTAAAGGTAGGAGATAGGAAGGTAAAGATTTGGTTGTGGTTTTGGGGGTTATAATTAAAGGTAGGAGACAGAAAGGTAAAGATCTGGTTGTGGTTTTGAGGGGTTATAATTAAAGGTAGGAGATAGGAAGGTAAAGATTTAGTTATGGTTTCGGGGGGTTATAATTAAAGGTAGGAGATAAAAAATAAACATTTGGTTATGGTTTTGGGGGTTATAATTAAAGGTAGGAGATAGGAAGGTAAATATTTAGTTGTCATTTCAGGAGGTTATAATTAAAGGTGGGAGAAAAGAAGGTAAAGACTTGGTTATGGTTTTGGGGGGGTTATAATTAAAGGTAGGAGATAAGAAGGTAAAGATATGGTTATGGTTTTGGGGGTTATAATTAAAGGTAGGAGATAGGAAGGTAAAGATTTAGTTGTGGTTTTGGGGGTTATAATTAAGGATGGAAGATAGGAAGGTAAAGATTTGGTTATGATTTCGACTGGTTATAATTAAAGGTAGGAAATAAAAAGGTAAAGATTTGCTTATGGTTTTGGGGGGGGTTATAATTAAAGGTAGGAGACAGGAAGGTAAAGATTTAGCTGTGGTTTTGGGGGTTATAATTAAAGGTGGGAGATAGGAAGGTAAATATTTGGTTATGCTTTTGGGGGTTATAATTGTGTAGTGCAGGACTATAAATGACAGTATGTTTTATAAGGGTGACTGCGGAATGGTTAAGGACTTTGACAACTTTTCCTTCCACAACCTGTTATACACACATACACACACACACACACCCTCTCAGATCTGCCCAGGCTCAGAACGTCCCCCTGTCATGCCTGGGCTTCAGACAACAACTACAGCTCTGACAAATTTACAGCCACTGTCCACAAAGTCCTTCAGCAGTCACCTCCTCTTTGTGTCTCTGCTTCCTAGACATAGTTCAGTCCACTAAATCTTTCCTCGTGCAACTTTCAACTTCCTCCCCCGATCTCATCACATTCACACTTTCCTTTCTTACCTAATACATCCAGAAATCCTTCCCCTATTACCCTGCCTTCCTAATGTGCACATCTCAGGGTAAAATAGTGTCCCTTTACTAGTTTTCATAGTTTTGTAAAAGATACTGTTCCTTAACTAGAGTTCATTCTGTGATATTCATTTTGCAATACAAGTCCCCTTACTATTCTGTGTACTCTTGCTGTAGAAGTTTTGTAACCTACCCCCAACCTAGCACTCATTAATCCTACAGATGCGTTTGCATCTTTGATTCTATTACTGTTTCCTTACTATAAATTACTGTGGAACTGACTTCATATATTATCTGGTATCTTTTTTTTTAGTCTGTTTGTAAGCCAAAGGCTGAGCCTGAAAATGGTTCACTTGGAGAAGTGTTCTACCATGCACAACAAATCCATAAACAGAGTGATAAACTGTGATCCTCTGAACTTGGAACCTCAGGGAAGCAGGGAGCTTTGACCACAGCTGGAAGTTATTAGATTATTGTCTGTGTTAGCAGCAACCATGATAGCTACACAGCCAAAACAGTAAACCTCAGGTGTTGCCTTATTAAGCATTCCTTTTTAAGAATACAAAAACTAAGAGCACGCCATCAAAAGACAAGTAAACCTTTCCATATGGCATGCCTTATTTCAGCTGATAGAAGATATTTAAGGCTTTGCAACTTCAGTTGGCTGGGAGGGGATATGATAATTCATAGATGTATAGGTGCAACCATTTTGGCACTGTCTTACAGAACTTTAGCTGCAGTAATGGTGTGTGCCTGCTGGTAACAGAAACCAAACAAAAATGTCACTTAATGACACTTAACCCCCCCCCCCTTTAAGCATGCCTATTAAAGTGCAGTGGGAATCGCTGAAGTTAGAATTTAAAAAAATATATGTAGTAGAGCTAAATATGTCCTAAAAAGTGCTCGTTAAGTAACATTTCCTAATATGAAGAGAAAGTTTTGAATCTATGGTGTAGAAGTAAGTTGTAAAGATTAAAAAAATAACAACAATGAACGACTATAAAAGGGCTCATCAGCAACTCAGTGTGGAACTAAAAGAAAAGTCACAGCATTTCTTAGAGTGTGCCACGTCACAAGCCTGGGCAGAAAGAAGCAAGTCAGACAAATTATCAGCATTTAAATTTTAAAAAAGCATAGAAGACAAGGAATTATATCTAATGCCTGACATTCTCCAGTAGTTAATGCATCTACTACTATTCCTACAGACATGAGTAATATATTTATGGAATGTTTTAGGGACTTACATAGTGACATTAGTGTCCCCAATGCTCTTGCTCATCCTGACACCATTTCTGACTTGCTTAAGGCATCAAAACTGACTCAAATACCTAATAAGCAGACAGTATCATTAGCTTCACCTATTACTGAGCATGAAGTTTGGAGGGCGATATATGAAACTGGTAAATGTAAAGCTCTGGCACAAGATATACACAATGCTGAGCTTTATATCATTCTTAAGGATTTTATTTCACTGGGGCTGCTCTGGTCACTATGGCTCAGTCAACCTGGATTTGATTAGTGGCTAATGCAATTGACATAGTGGCAAAGAAGGATGGGTGTGCCCATTCTGGGTTGGAAGGGCATTCTTTGATAACAATCCCTTCAATCTGATGTGGCCCAAAGAAGGAATTGCCCTTGGATGTGTGTGAGGTGGGGCAGGGAATGTAAACAAAAAACTCCTCCATGATGGATGCAAAGATGGCCAAGTCCCCAGGATGCCCTTAGGATCCTCAACCAGCTCCAGCAATATCAAATTATGTCTGGGAGGGGGCGGGGGTTGGAGATAAGCTGGTAGACCTGGCCTGGATATATGGCACTATGTGTTAAGTGGTTAAATGATGTCCCCGGGGACCAAAACAAATTAAAGAAAAGGATCTTCTTTCATCAGTACTAATTAAGCTCTTTCACTTTTATCATATGTTGTACTCAGTTTATAAGTTATCCACATCTTCTATTATTACAGTCCTGCCCAAGCCTGATAAAAAAGTTACTCTGATATGCAGGTAACGTCTTATTAATGTGGATTTTAAATTATATGCTAGAATCCTTGCTAACAGATTAAGACCCATTTTGCCCCAACTTATCTGAGACACACAGTCTGATTTTATGAAAAATAGTAGCACTTACCATTTGCAAATCTTTGTACTTTATTTTTACAGTCTTAAAAATGTCTCCGAACCAACCCCGGCACTATTTGTTGACTTTGGAAAAGCCTTTGACTCTCTCAAGTGGAACTATCTTTGGACAGTCTTGCAAACTCTGGGGTTTCCGTTGAATGTATTGACTCACTTAAAGATTTTTATCAATCACCTTAAGCCTATATACTCACTAATGGTACACTTTATAACCCATTCTTTTTACATAAAGGTACCTGAAAGAGTTGTCCCCTTTTGAGCTTTATTTTTATTTACTATTGACCCTCTTAACAGGCTGCTAAATTTCTTCTACAGACTCTCAGAATGGGATCTTCATGGGATACAAACTACTGCCCTAATGTTTGCTGATGATCGTGTGACCAGCAATCCTGTCCATGAAATCCATATTTTGTTAGGCAAGTTTGATGAAATTTCAGGGCTGAGAGTGAATGCATCTAAGACTGAATTATTTCCTGTTTATTATATAGCATGTTCCCTGCAGTTGGGCCAAACCTTTCCCATGCTACTTAGGCATTAAACTTCATTCTGATAACCATATAATGCTGCAAGAGAAATTTGGAGATAAATGGGACAAGGATTTTCTTTAGGTCCAATCTTGGTGATACTTAAATCTGTCTTTAATGGGTCATATATCAGGTATTAAGATGTTTGTCTCCTGTTTACTTTTTTTACATATTTAGACACATACCACCCCAAGAACTCATCCATAGCTGTAGAAAGTACTTTAGCAGATTCCTTCGTGTGGGAAGAGAGGAGAAAAAGGGTTTGCCGAGCAGTCAAGTATATACCTCCCACACTTCTGGCCTAGAGATACCTGAATGGGATGCTTACTCTAAAACATCCATGCTGTCTCTACTTTTTTCTCCTAATCATAATGCACTACTTGAGTGGTGCCAGATCAAAGGGAAGATTCTACATTCAGTCTTCCCCTGCGACTTAAGTTGGCATTAGAAACCTCTCCCCAAATACCTTAAAATGTGGCATTCCATCACACAAACCCACCTAGCTCTAAAAGCATTATCCAAAATGCTTTCCTGGTCTGAAGTTTGGGGTTATACTGCACCTGTATGGGGTACCCTTCATTTTTTGGTTGATGGTACTCCTACTACTGATACAGTTTGGAGTGCTAGTGATATACAGATGCTTTCACGTTTGACTACTATTATTAACGAAAAGCACATTTTGGGCTCTTTCAAAGACCTTCAAAGAAAGTGTCAGTTGCCCAGCACTTATTTTCAGAAATTCTTGCAGATACATTATATGGTAAAAAAATCACCTTTCTTTTCTCATATTTCAGTGTGTCCATACCCCCTTTTTTAATTTGCATAAAAGTCCCTACTCTGAAAGGCTGTGGATAAGCTGGTATAAAGCTTCCAGCATATACTATATTCTAATATCTCCACCAATTGAGATAGCAAGTATGGCAGGTAATCCATGGCTGTCAAATATTGAAATTAGGAACCCTGAACATCTAGCAGCCATTCTCCTAATGGATATTAGGTGACTTCAGAATATTCCCTACGTGTATGAAAAAAAAAAAATATATATATATATATATATATATATATATATATATATATATATATTTTTTTTTTTTTAATGTGTCAAAGCTAATGGGATCCAGCCTCCAGTCTATCCAAGGAGATAGCTGTCTCTATTAGTTGTCAAGGCTGTGATATTCCTAACCTTAATGTGATCCATATGCTTTGGAGCTGCCCACCAGTCTGTAATCTTTGGTCTTAGGTCTTAAGGTTACCATGTGTAAAGGATTTTTTATGGACAGGTCTCCCACAAGATAAGGGTTTACTGACCATAGAAGGAAGGCTCTGGCTACTTCAGTTCTCTGCAGGGGTAAGAGTTTACATAGCCTCAACATGGGAAACACCTACTAGTTTCTCTCTAAAAGATCCATGTAATTGTCTCATCTGCAAGGGTAACATTTTTGAAGTTCCCACTCACTGATCTGCTAGAAATGTAAGTGCATCTTTTTTTGTTAAATCTACTAGTGATAACATAGCCCTGTAGTCTACACTCCAAGAAGGGTTACAACACACCAGGGAGAAGGCAAGATGTTATCAGAATGATCATCTGTAACATCTGCTCTGCTCAATCAACTTTACTCCTGCCTGATAGTATTTCAGTTTTTAGCATGGTATACTTGTTTAGTATCCATTAATCCTTAGGAAAGTAATTTGTTTAATGCTGTAATAAAATCGTTCAGTACTTCCTAACCAGTCAACTTACTTACTGATGCACATTGTACTTGTATAGTCAAAATTGATATATTTACAATAAATCATCTTTTCTGTTTAACAAATGGTGTTTATATCAATTCACTGTTGCTTATGCAAACTTTTGATTAGACTGGTTTTATTGATGTTAATGCTATATTATCACTAATCTGAATTTGTATCTGTTTGGTATTGCTATTAACAGGTATTATTGTAACTTATAAATTACTAAAACGTTGATAAAAAAAATCATAGAAATGCATCCAGCTGTCAGAAGACTGTCAGGGGTAGTATGTGACAAAAGAATGCCAAAAAAGCTGAAAAGGAAGTTGTAAAAAACAGTGGTGTGATCAGTACTATTGTCCACCCATTCATCCAAAACCCTTTTTCCCATTTTTGTACATGGGGTTGAGGTGTTATTTCAACAGTGACAATTATCTAGAGCCAACGTTCACACTGCCGAGTGACTAGCCCTACTGCTGCAGTTCTTCCATATGGCCAATTTAGAGTGTCCGGTCCACCTGCTGCATATCTTTGGAATGTGGGAGGAAACTGGGGCACCCAGAGGAAAGTCACACGAACATAGGGAGGACATGCAGACTCTGCACAGAAGTTACTCCAGCCAAGAATTGAACTGATCATGAAAGATGATTAGTACTTTTGTAAGGTACAGAAACATGGGCAGTGAAGGCAGAGCAGTTGAGGAAGCTAGAAGTGACAGAGATGAAAAGCCTGAGATGAGTTGTAGGATGCACATTGTGGGACAGGCAAATAAATGATGACATCAGAGCAGAAGCCAAGGTAGCTCTAACAGCAGAGAAGATCAGAGAGAACAACAGTGGTTTGGGAACATGCGCAGGAAAGAAGATGATCTAGTGAAGAGTATTTGGGAGGGATAGGAAGAAAACAAGAGGAAACAAGGGCATCCAGCAAAAAAGATGGATGGATTGCATGAGATAAGACCTGTGACAGTCAGGAATGACACTCAAAGAAGGTAGGAGAATAGTATTGAATCACATGACAGGTTGTAACAATTCGTGCAACACCTGACACCATGCAGAAAAATGGAAAACAGGGGGTTGATACTGATGATGATGATGATGATGATGATAACAATGCCATTTCAAGCAGGTTACAAATGATAGGAAATAGTTTATACATTTTCCAGTAGAGATAAATGCATTGTCATAGCGTCACTGTACAAAGTAGCAGATAAAGGTGATGTGGTATTTATACAGAGTAAACTGTGTTGCCTGATGTGTACGGCAGTGGAATGTTAGTACTACATTAATCTGGGTGGGTAAATATATCTGTCAATACTATTGTAGCAAGTGACAGGCATGAGCATAGTGAAGGACACAAAACCACCAAATCTATGTTCTCAAACTTATCAAAGGCATTCGGTATGGTTAACTACAGGATCTCTGGGCCTAAACTTATTACTAAAAATTACAGCTCTGACTTATTCTTCCTGATTTATAGCTCCTTAGATAAAAGGACTCGCAGAGTAAGTGGTTCGCTGCAGCATCTGGACCTTTATATATGACCTCAGGAGTTATCTAGGGTTCCTTATTAATCCCTATCTTTTTCTCTTTATATAGAAGCATATTATGGGATAACCAGAGCAAAACTGTTATTAGAAAATGTGCATGTGGAACAGGACTTCTTGTCTACCAATAAGCTGCAGCAAATGCAGTCAATACTCCAACATGTGTGCAACAGCTTGAATTATACGTAAACTGTGACCACATAATTCTTAATACTAAGAAAAACTGAAACTGAGCTTTTGGATGATAAAATAAGAAGCTGACAGGTCATGAGCTATGAAAATACAAACCCTAGTAGGAAAATCTAATCAAATACTTCCTTACTTGGAAGCGCTACTAGATCAAATAATAATCAAAAGTCAAACTCCAAAGGAAATACAAATGTCTGCCACATGTACATGTTATGGACCATAATGGTATCCTTTACTAAAGAAAATAATATTAATGCACAATTGTTTCCAATATTCCTTCATGCATGCATGGTGCTTACGTCTTTATGGTAGAAAAGCTACAGCAAATCAGCTGTTGTTGATGAGAGCAACAGCGCTCAGCTACTTCCTCTTCCTGTTACTGGAAATAGCTTAAAACTTTTCATAAGCTAATTTACAGCAGTGCCTGTAGCAGCTTATTAAAACTATCACATTATATTATGTAGCTAGGGAGATTAGAATATCTAATGGCCTCTCTTTCATAACCTGAAACATATTTGTATGAATTAAAAAATATAAGTATATTCTTGAAAACAAAACTGCCCATAATGCATACCAGCAAAACAAGACTCGATGAAACAAATCAGAAAAAAATTACATTCAACAAAAAAAAAACAATCATGAGACAAATATTGGGAATTAGAAACAGAAACATTTGTAAAAAGTATACCCAAAATTACTTTTTTTGCAGAAGGCAAGCCAGCTTGCATCTCCACCCCCTTATGTATCTATCTGTATTAACTTGGAGATCAAACCCTTCAGGAAACATACCTGAAAGAAAACTTGGCAATAATGAAGAACATGAAGGTGATGCTCCTTGTCTTTCTATTTACCTGTCAAAATTAGGTAGCAGCAGGTGCAATCCAAGATCTGTCACATCAATTTGGCACGTGCTGGTGACTGACAAAGAAACTGTTTTCAAGGACCACTATCTAAAGTTGTTGTAGTAGCCCTGTCTGTTATTTCCATTTGCCTCATGTTAACCCAACACACTCTCAATCATTTAAAAAAAATCTAGGTAGCTGGAGCTGCTGCCCTCCACCCCCTTACAAATGGAAATAGAAATCTATCTGTAAATCTATCTATCTATCTATCTATCTATCTATCTATCTATCTATCTATCTATCTATCTATCTATCTATCTGTCTACTTATCTATCTCTCTATCTATCCATCTACCTATCTATCTATCTACATATCTACCTATCCATCTATCTACCAATCTACCTATCTACCTATCTATCTACATATCTACCTATCCATCTATCTACCAATCTACCTATCTATCTATATATCTATCTACATATCTATCTATCTATCCATCCATCTACCTATCTATCTACATATCTACCTATCCATCTATCTACCAATCTACATATCTACCAATCTCCTTATCTATCTATCTATCTATCTATCTATCTATCTATCTATCTATCTATCTATCTATCTATCTAATCAGCCTGCCTACTTATCCTGTCAATTTCTCTAATTGTCTGTGTGTCTGTATGTCTGTATCTCTGCCTGTTATTTAAATAAAATACTAACTACTGGGGGGGGTAAAAAATGGCAGTTACTGAGCAACAGAAAACTCTGAAGCTCATATAACCAGATAACCACAATACTACCAGAGCTTACAATGGGGCCAGTGTTCTTCATAACCGCTGAAAACTAATGTGGGAAAAGTAGAATTAGAATAATGAATGGAAAACAAACTCCATCTATATGTGCTTGTTACCCACAAAGGATCAGGAGGTAAGCATTCATTGTCTGTGTACCATGAAACAGAAACAGATCACCTACTGAAATGCAATAATCGTACATCAATACCACTGAGTAAGGAGATCCATGCACTCATTATGTATTGCAGGTCCTTAAGACACAAGCTAAAACATCAGATAATTCAAAATAACTGTGCATATGCTTGAGTCACTCATACTTACTTCTCACTATAAAACAAATAAAAACATAAAACTAATAAGAACATAAAGTCATACTACACTTTATGATGAAACTGTTTACTATGCTATTGCACAACTATTGCTCCTGGGAAAGAAGAAAAGGCAGTGTTATTTCACAACTATGTCATATAAATGTTGCAGCTAATCTTTCATGAAAGCCTGCGTTACTAAGAAAAAATATTCCTCATAAACCAGTGACATTGTATGCCTGACATATACAGACAGGTAACTTAGATTAATTGAACTTCACTGTAATGTTTTATGTAACATACATTATGGAACTAATCTGTCCAGCTTATTTTGTAAAATGGATAGTAGTACTGTGGTAACAGTCAGACTAAAAGAAAGCAAAATTAACACATATATAAAATATATATTTTATAAAGATACAGTTTCACAGCAAATTAAACAAATCAAATCTTTATATACCAGCCATAAGTTTTGAGAGATAACATATAATGCAATATCTTTGAAGGGCAATATATTTTCAGGTCTTTATACTTTACAATAAACTCTTGGTTTGCTCTGACACATTGTATATGGTGGAAGCATTTATTCATTCATTCTCTGAGAATTGTTTCATCCTATTCAGGGTCCCTGGAGGAACCAAATGCTTTCCTACAAAGAAAGGGCAGAAGTCTACTGCAGGCCACACAAACACACAGGCAGATAGATAGATAGATATTCAGATAGGAAAGACAGTAGAGTAAACATAAATTCAGGTGCACAAATCCGTAATGGCAGAAAAACAAAACATTTCACGAAAACCTACATTACCGAAAACAAAACTCACAGTCCCTGAAACTAACCTCACTGAACTAAAACTAAATCAGTGAAATGCCACAAAAAACTACAAATAGTCTCATTTTGTAATCAGTGAAAACCCCAAAAACTTAAAAATACCATCAAATATAATCTGTATGAATAATGGTACTGATATGGAAAGGGTCAGTGCAAGATTGGCATTAGAGTTAGCACAAAAGTAAGGATGGGCAAGGGTCTTAACCCCCTTTGGACCATCGTTCTCAATTGTGATAACCCTAACTCTATCTTGTCCTTGCTCTGCCATCCAAACCTGCACCTTCCCTTCAGGAAAACCCTTTTGCTAACAGCATCACCGCACAAGCAGTCAGACACTCTACACACAAAAACATACATGCATACAACTAAACTCTTCCCCTTACCCATCCATTACACTAACCCTAACACACAACACAGACACACACACTCACACACACACACACACACAGACACACACACACACACACACACACACACACACACACACACACACATACCAAATAATTACCAACTTTCCTTTTTCAGCAAAGAGTGAATCTGAGTTGGTATATTTAGTTAGGGGGGTATAGGGGGCAAAGCCCCCCACATGGATGTTTTTTCTTTGTTTCGGTTTTAATTTGTTTTCTGGGTTGGCCAAGCAGTTACTTACTTAGGAGTGAAATGTCACAGTTCTGGACGATCGGTCTTCTGGAGTTTTGTTTTTGTCTTCTAGGTCTTTTAAAATTCAGGTAAGTGAAATTTCGGGTATGGAAGTAGACCCATATACATATATACAGTATATGTATATTTATATATTATATATATATATATATATATATATATATATATATATATATATATATATATATATATATATATATATATATATATGGTTCTACCTGACATAATCGAAACCCCAAAACACCGACAACGCAATCACCGAAACCACATAACCGACAGTGCAAAAACACGAAACCCCACATGCCCGACAACGAAATAACCGACGGTACACAAACACGAAACCTCATACACTGCACACACTACAATCACAACAATCAACAAACAAAACACATTCCCTGTCCAAAAACCACACACACAACACAAGCACACCAAAATCCTACAAACCCACACTAAACCTCACATACACAACTATCTACAACCCTAACCCAAACCCTAACCCTAAGGTCCGTCACTATCGCATACTCAGCTAACCCGCGCCCTAACCCTAACTCACTTAAACCGCCCCTAACCCAAACACTATCACTACCGCACACTTACCTGACCCGCTCCCTAACCCAACTCACTTAACCCGCCCCTAACCCAAACACAATCACTACCACACACTTACCTAACCCGCGCACTGACACTAACTCACTTAACCCACCCCTATCCCCACAGACTGTCAATATCCACACTTACCTTACTCGCACCTTAACGTCCGTCACTTCCGCATACTTACACAGCCTTTTCCCATGTCGGCATCCTCGGCGTCGGTGTTTTCATCCGTCGCGTCGGTCTTCTGAATTGTCGATCTTCTGGGGCTCGCGATTCGCTTGTCGGTGTTTTGGCGTGTCGACTAACTCAGGTAGAACCATATATATATATATATATATATATATATATATATATATATATATATATATATATATATATATACACACACACACACACACATACACACACACACACACATACATACATATATGTATGTATATATGTTTACACACATGGAACACAAAAAGGCATCAATATAGAACTCTAACAATTTACCTAAAAACATGTATTTGAGATGTGGGAAGAGACCAGAACACCAGGAATAAAGCTATCATCGGATCAGGGAGGACATGCTGGCTGGGCAGAAGGCATGCCAGAAAAGAACCAATCTACAAAACCAAGACCTTTGGGGCAACAATGCTAACAACTGTAGCATTGTCCTATGCTGTCAACATGGAGCTATGGATTGGCTTAAAAATATTTTATCGAGGCATTCTTGTACTTCTTTTCTACTGAGCCTAACAGCACTTATCACGCAGCAATAGATGTTGTTATGCCTCATTATACAATGACTGGCCATTAGTATTCCAAAACATGCATGCTGATTGGCCAGCTCAACCAGCGTCCCCGTTGTAAATCCGACAATATACCAACGAGAAAGGTCCGGTCACCCGGCCTTTTTTTCCGTTGGTATATTGTCCAAGTTTTAATTTTTTTTAATTAAAAAAAAAATAATAAAGCTGTAGTCCTGACTCTGCACATACGAATAAGACAGCATGAAGAAAACACAAGGAAAATTGGGTATGTTCTATAAAATTAAAATACACGTACCTGATTTCCCTTGTATTTTCTTCAAACTGTCTTTCTCATATGTGTAGAGTCGGGACTGCAGCTCCCCTGCCCCTAAATTGCCTAAGCTATTTTTATAATTAAAAAAAAAATAAAAGAAAGAAAAACGGAGCAACAGAGATCTTCTTTTCTCCATTGCTTACTTTTCGAAGTACTGATGTACTGGGTATGCGTGGGGACACAAGTCCCATACGCATGCACAGTACATCAGAAAAAGCAACAGGATCTCTACGAGCCGCGGAAGGACAGCACGGAACCATTACACAAGGACATTATTTCAGAAAAGTAAGTATTTTTTTTTCTTAAATAATGTCATTGTATAATAGCAATAACCCACATCTGGTTGTGGGTAAAGCTGGATTTACCCACACCCAGACGTGGGTTATTGCTACAGTAACCATCTTCTATAATACAAATCTGTACTTTGCCACATTTAATAAAGATCCAATCAAGGATCAGTAAAACACTTGCAAAGCACTGCCTTACTACCATTTTCTATAACAGAATTTTCTTACATTTGCTTATCTCCCATGAATACATTGTTTCCTTTGTGTAGGCATACAAACTAAGACAATGTTCTAATATTGGTGTAGCCAGTATATTTGATGATACTTACTTCACTCTCGACTCCAAGACTGGGTGACAGCCACTGTCGTAGTTTATGTGGCATTTTTCCATTACTTTCACACTGAGTGAAAATGGGTATGAATAGCATGTCCAGTGCAAGGGAATATAAATAACAGCCAATTTCCAGATAATTTCTTGGGGGGGTGAGTTTAATCAGTTTTAGTAGAAAAACATTTAACTGCAACTTCTAAACTAAATTATAAAGATATGAAAGAAAAACTTGTTGATGCAATAAGAAATAATTTATATATCTACTGGAAACTATACCGACATAAAATTGCATTTGCAACATACTTAGCAGCTAATCATACCAATAAATCTGTAGGTGTCAAAACAACAGAAATTGGAGCAGAGAATGAAGATATTGTGAAATCCTGGCAGCAGCAGCAGATAAATGTACACACAATTCTCCACTATATGAAACTGATTTTAAAGTTTTCTGATTTTAATGAAAATAAAAAGGAAGGTGAAGTTTTACGTTTGGAAGTAGTTAAATGAGCAGGACATGATAACATTCATACGTTCAAGGGAATATTAAATGTATGTATGTAAAGTCAGTAAATCAACAGAGATTCATACAGTTTCATTGAATCAGGTTTTATTGAAACCATTATTATTGAGTAAATGGCAATGAATGGACAAACACTATTCACTCTTGATAGTCACAAAACTATAGAAAAAGACAATTTTTTTTTTGAAATAATAACACACAGAAAATTTGGTGTACCAACCAGAAAACTACAAACTCCAATCCAGGAAAACTCCTTTATTAGTTAATGTAACAGTCGTGGATTTTAAAAACCAACATTTAAAAGTACATGATCAGACCATGTGACTGCACTAGATCAATTATTGATTAATCCACAATTATAAACAAAAATAACAAAAACAAACATGGTTTTAGACCTGGCAACAGTACCACGACCGCTCTCCTCTCCTTCCTAGAAGCCATCAACAAAGCCCAGGATTCAGGCTGGCTAGTGTCCACCCTGCTTCTGGACTTATCCAAGGCCTTTGATACCATCTCCCATAACCTTCTCATATCTAAACTCTCTAATCTAAACCTATCCCACTCTTCTGTCAACTAGTTTTCTAGTTACCTCTTTGACAGATAACAAGCTGTCAAATGAAAAAAAAAAACACCTCCTCCTTCCTTAATACACCCACAGGCATACCCCAGGGTTCCATATCGGGTCCCCTAATGTTCAACATTTTCATAAATACCTTCCACCAAAAATTTCTAGTGCTAAACTGATTCAATACACAGATGACTCTATGATCATCTGCTCCACCACTTCCACCTCCACTCTCTTAAAACTAACTCAGGATGCTTTCTCTTATACCAAACATTGGATGATAGACAACAACCTATCACTCAATGCATCAAAAACTAAAATTATGTTATTTTCTCCTTCAAAAAGTACCATTATAGACAAGAACTCATCAAAACAATACATCTCTCGAGGTAGCCTCCCATATAAAGCTTCTATGAGTCCTTATTGATGAACAGTTAAAATTTGATACCAACCTACTTACCAATATAAAGAAAACCCACCAGAAACTAGGTATGCTCTACCGCCATAATCGCTATATCACTCCCACTACTAAACTTGTACTCTCTAACACCTTCCTCATTCCTTCTCTCCTATATGGTGCCCCACTTCTTACCAACCTTCAATCTTCTCTAAAAACAAAGCTATCCTCCTATTATAACAACATTTCTAAGTTTGCTACTGGCTATTAATCCTCCACCCACCAATGCAATGCCTACACAAACTAAATTGACTTGAACTTCCCAACGATCTCACCTACATTCAACTTACTCATGCCCATAAACTCAACTTTAATCCCTCCATCTGCCCCTCCCTTGCCTCCTCCTTGAAAATGCACCTACCCAACAGTCTTCTAAGATCCAATAACCAGAATTTGCTTGAACTGCACAAGTTTGCTTGTCCTCCAGGCAAACACCTACTATCCTTTTCCCTAGCTCACCTCTGGAACTCCCTGCCACCTCTTATTCATACTACAGACAACCACTCTACCTTTAAGACCCTGCTTCATTCCCATCTCAAAACCCTCTGGGAATTTTCCTGCTCTCATCCCACATAACTCACCTCTTTTTTCCCCATTTTTCACACCCCTTTACTTCTCTCTTCTCTTCTCTTCATCATACTGAGCGTCTCTGACTATGACCATCTTCATCTTTCTCATTTAGTCCCTACTCTTGCTCTACCTTTTTTTTATTATTATCCCACCCTTCTTACATTCAACAATTAACACCTCTTATCCCCCTATCGTTCTTTAACTCTGCTAAGATTTAATGTAAACTGTAATGTCAACCCTGCGTTATTTCACATTGTAACAAATCTAACACGAATATGCACCAATGGATTTTTTCTTATTTCAATTGACTTATTTATGTGTGTGTGTGTGCGTGCGCGTGTGTGTGTGTGTGTGTGTGTGTGTGTGTGTGTGTGTGTGTGTGTGTGTGTGTGTGTAATTTTACCTTTTGCTTTTTTGACTGTATTTTCACTGCAATTGTGGATTTTTTGTCATGTTGTGTAATACCATCATTCTTCAACAGTATTATATAAATGTAAATACATTGTCTTCATAGTATATTGTTGTTCACGGAGCATTTCTTCCCTGTACTCCATTGAAAACAAGCTCTTCTTAGCCCAGTGGACTATTCCGGTAAACAAACTGTAAAATAAATAAATAAAATAAAATTTACTATCCTAAACAATCATATTTACTTGTGAAGAAATTAAAAAAATCATTAAAACCTTTTTAAACTACATAATGTTTTAGTTTTAAAGTACAATTAATTGAACACATTTCATTCAGTCCTGGATAGTTCATAGCATCAAGAAACAATTACCACATGACTTTCTAAAAATAATTCATCAGTAACACTTCCCTGTGGGTCAAACTTTGCTTGTTCTAATATAAAAAAAACAGAATCTTATGCCCTTGATTAACCTCTATATGTCCTGCTAATGCACTTCCAATATAGTTGCTCTCAATGCAAGTCTGCCCTGATTCTGAAAGACCTGCACTCAATGTAATTGACCTACGTTGGTGTAAGGCCTATCTATTTATTAGGCTTAACATGAGGACCAGTTTCCAAAACAAATGCGCTCGAGCCACTTATACTGAGAGCAAGTCTTTTGGAATTGAGAGCAAGAAACATACAACTGAGAAATTTCAGAAAACTTAAAACAATCTACACCAATGAGAAATCAAGTGAGGTTCAATATATTATGGTGTCAGTGAAACTTGCTTTCAATATTACTTAAGTGACTTCGGTAAAAGGCATTATTCGGACTGAAAACACTGACAGTAAAGACATTTAAATATGATGGAACTGTTTTCAAAACCTGATACACATTCTCCTACAAAGAAAAACAAAAAAATCCTTGGGTTTTAGGCAATTTCCCTCTGCCTGTACTGACTAACAGGTTGGTAAATTAGCAAGGTGGAAAGAAATTCTGATTCAGAGATATGGTATAGCCACAATGCGAAAGATCAAATTAGAGCCTCGTTACTATGTCTTTGAACACAACACTGCACCATCAGATCTGACCATTCGAGTGTTCTCCCAAGCAAATAATGTATATACACACACACACACTTTCAGACACCAATATACACACACAACACACACACACACACTTTCAGACACCAATACACAGACACACACACACACACACACACACACACACACACACACACACACACACACACACACACTTTCAGACACCAATACAGACACACACACACACACACACACACACACACACACACACACACACGCACACACACACACACACACACACACACACACACACACACACACACACACACACACACACACACACACACACGCACATACTTAGCTGTTGTATTTAAATAAAGAAATGGTTCAATTTACAATATCTATAGCAACAGTTCTGTTTATAACAACCCTATTTATATTATTTTATGTCACTTTACATCATTTTTGGACACCATCTTCTGAAGAACCATCACATTCTGTTACACTGTCCCCCCATTAGTATCAGGCCCACTATATGGGCTGTGCATCCTAGACAGGCAATGTGCATTGTAGTGGCTCGAGCTGGGTTTGTGTTTTACACAGAAGCATGGCTGGCTCAACCGGCACCCCACCCCCCTCAGCAAAAAAAAAGCACTTTACTGTACTAAGGTGATCGCTGCATTTTGATCAGCTTATTACAGAAACACGCCCCACCACCAGCTCTTCCATTGAAGAGATAAAAAATAAAACAGACTTTCCTACTACTAGCACACCAACCAGGTGGCCAGATGCACACATCTTCCCTCCTGCTAAGCCATTCATAAAATAAAAAATACATTTTTTTTAAAACTGTAGCAAACTCCTTACTACAAATGAAGCAGATAATTGCTAGTTTATACACTGTCTGTAAAGGGTGCTACAATGCTGACATTTTAGTTAAAAAAAAAAATTATTCTTATAAACTATAGCAAACTGCTTGCTACAAATATAGCAAAGGTTTATACCCTTCCTGCAGGAAGTGCTATGGTTAGTTTAAAAAAAACAGATTTTTTTTTTCTTTTTTTTTACTTTTAGTCCATAGCAAACTGCTTGCTGAAAGTAGTAAGCAGTTGCTACAGTTTAAACCACATAGGGAGTGATACAATGCTCAGGTTAGACTGCAAATGCAATGCCATTTTTTAAAACCTGGTATTGCATTAGAGATGAAGATTGGCATATCGCACTCCTCCAACACTTTGCACCTTCGGCAATTGTCCCTCTTGCCCAACCATAGCTACGCTACTGGTTTCACTGTAATTTAAATGGTTTTAAGGAGGTTGCCTGCCCACATAAAGGAATCAGGCTGTTAGGTGGCAAGTCATTTTCCTGTGGATACATTTGGTTGGGGACATATGGCTGAAGTGAAATTCATTTGCAGAGATACATAGTTCATTGTGGGCACAGATCACAGTGCCAGGCCCACAGTTTCAGTAGCCAAGTGCATAGGGGCAGAAGAAGTGATCTATGTTTCATAGTTTCATAGTATAGTACTAGGCTATCTGCCCTGGGGCATTTGTAAGCCTAGCCATAGTGATGTGGCTTTTGCCACCCCATGAAATGGTACAAAAAATGTACAGAATAAATTTATAATACTGTGCCTCTGTCTAGTAGTGACACAATGAAGGTCCCCTTATATAATAGAATTAGTTTACTGTGCCCCTGTCTAGCAGTGACACAGATGTGACCCCTGGGGTAAACTTACGATCTCCCATCCACTCATCAAGATTTCTCTTGAAGAATATGAACTGGGATCTTCTTCCAAAGCATGGGAAGCCTCTGGGTTATGAATCTATCCCTCCAGCATGTCCTATTCATACTTGTGCCGAGGTTTAAGTCTTTAGCTCTCGTGGTCCTGATGGATTTGGATTTTTTGAGGTGGAGCATGTCCATCAGATCCTGATTGGACATGGCCTTGTACGTCAGGCAGAGATCACCTCAGAGCAGGTGGTATGCTACTGAATAGAGCTGAAGTTTCTTTAGACTGGCAGAATAAGACATATGTTGGAGACCCTTGATCCTCTTGGTGAGGTACTTTTGTGGTCTCTCCAGCTGTTGCAAATGCCGGGTGAGGTACATACCAAATGGGGCATTGTACTCAATCATGGGTCTGATGAGGAAGGAATATAGGGGTACAATGACATCCTTGGATCTGGATGTGAATCCCTTCATGATGAGGTGTGCAAGATAGAATGTTTTTCTAACCACTTGGGCAACGTGGGTGTCAAATGAGAGGTCGCTGTCGACTAGGTCTCTGATTACTTTTTCCGCACTCAGTGGGTTGCTGTCTATGTGATAATTTGTGGGTACTTTGTTTTTCCCAAAGGGGATGACTATACATTTTTTGGCATTTAGTTTAAGGCTGTGACTCCAGCACCAGTTGTCCATTTCTGTGAGGCCTTTTTGTAGGATGTGTGTGTCTGCTGGTGTATCGACTATGGCGCCTAGTTTGCAGTCATCTGCGAACTTTGTCAGCCACAGCCCTCCCATGTTTGCTTTAACATCTGAGAAATAAATGCTGAACAAGAGGGGTCCCAGGACAGATCCCTGTGGGACACCACTTGTGACTGGCTTTGAGTCTGACATTGCTCCAGTGCTTTTAACTTTATGGGTTCTGTCCTTTAGCCAGTTTGCAACCCATCTAGTGACATAAGGGTTTACTTTTAAGCTGTTGAGCTTATCTATGATGCCTGAGTGGGGTATTGTGTCGAAGGCCTTAGCCAAGTCCAGGTATGCTATATGGACTGCTTTGCCCTCATCAATGGCTCTAGTGACTGTTTCGAAAAAGTCAACCAGGTTTAAAAGGCAGGATCTGCCCTTTACAAAGCCGAACTGGGTGGGGTCAAGTGTCTGTAGGTCCCCTATGTCGCTGTTTAGGAGTTCTATAATGATTCTTTCCATAGCTTTGCAGACCAGGCTGGTTAAGCTTATGGGGCGGTAGTTTCCAGGGTCTGTAGAGGCACCCCCCTTGTGGAGTGGGACCACTGTTGCTGTACGCCAGTGTTCAGGTACATATCCCGAAGTAAGACTAAGGTTAAATAGCATTTTTATGTGTGGGTTTAGCTCCTCTTGGAGTTCACGTAACATGCAACCCGGGATACCGTCAGGTCCCATTGATGCTGTGTTTTTTGCTTTGTTTAGGGCGGTTCTCACTTGGACATCTGAGGTGACCGGGAGATTACATTCAGCTGGGATAAGTATTTCTTCTTTTGGGGGTGAAGGAGGGGAGAAATTTGCACTGAACCTGTCAGCCAGAATGTTGGCAATATCTGTGGGTTCAGTGTATTTTTTGTTGTTGTGAACCAACTCTGAGCATATCTGAGGGTTTCTGCCCAGGTTTCTAACATAGCTGAAGAAGGCTTTGTGGTTATCTTTAGTGTCCTTAGCGATTTTTCTCTCAAAGTTGGCCTTGGATGTTTTTATGAGAGAATGTAGTTTTCTGCTAATGTTGATTAGAGATGTCTTCCCTTCATGGGATTTTGCTCCGACGTGCAGTAGCTTCCTTCTTTTGTTATACAGACAGAATGCTTACCTTTGGTGGAGAGGGACTTGGATTTGTTTGGGATTGCATGATCCATGCATTCTTAGAGATGTCCATAGAAAGCATTTGTGAAGGATTCGGCTTTGTAGGATGTAGTATCCACTGGCACAGTGGGCTTAAAGGATACCATCTCCGTCTTAAGAAGAGTGAAGTCTGCTTTTGAGAAGTTTTTCACTGTGGTCTTTTGTGCTGGGGGTGGAGGTGGGATATGTATATCCAGGGTGATAAGTTTGTGGTCAGATCTCACTAGTGAGGGGTATACTTCCGGTGTGGAGCATTTTGTCCCCATATTTGTGATGATCAGGTCTAGTATATTATCTCCCCTAGTGGGAGAGGTGACAAGTTGTTCCAGTGCATTTGAATTTATGAATTCCAGGAACCTTTGGGCTAGGGTATTAGGGCTAGAATAATGTACCCAATCTATGTTTGGGTAGTTGAAGTCTCCCAGTATGATGGTATTTTGTGATACATTCATATCCTCCAATGTCTTCAGGAAGGATGAGTGGGGTTCTTGAGATTGGGAGGGTGGTCTGTAACATGCTACCAGTTGTATAGCAGTTTTGCCTATGGTTAGTTGCACCTGTATGGTCTCTGATGCTTCATGTGTTGCTACTAACCTGGAGGTGTGGGTGTCCTTGATGAATATGGACACTCCCCCTCCCTTTGTGATTTGGCCCGGGTTTTGGGGCCAAAAAGCATGATACGACGTATAGCCTGGTAGCGCTGGGGTGCTCTCAGGAGCCTTGAACCAGGTTTCAGTTACTGCACAGACGTCGATGTTCTCCATGCTGAGGAGTGCATCAAGTGCCTGCATCTTGAGATTTAGACTTCTGGCGTTGAGCAGCATTACCCTTAGTTTTTTCCATTTTTGTTTTCTAAGGAGGTGGGTTTGTCTTTTGAGCCTTGCCTAAAAAAGACACTATGGGGGTGGCAAGAGCCTTAGCCAATATCTGGAAGCCCAGTGGTGACAGGTGTAAGCCATCCCTTGCGAAGTAGCGTGGCTTGTCCAACATGTCATTCCAGGCAGATAGACATTGGATCCCCTTAGAATGACACCAGTACTTGAGCCAATTGTTAAAGCTGATCATCTTGTCTTTGTATTGTGGTATCATTCTTGGTGAGGGCAAGATGCTGCTCAGGGTCAGGGTCATACAAGCCTGGGCTACATAATCGGAGAGCTCCTCTATGTCTCTTTTCATGTAGTCCAGGGAGGTACATCTCAGGTCATTCACACCAGCATGGACAATGACGTAGTCATATTTGTACTTGCTTTGGAGTGACTTGAGTGCGTGTGTTATGTGGCGGATCCTAGCTCCCGATAGACAGCTCACAGTCACCTTCTCCTTGTTCAGCCTGGTCAGCGGGACATCAGTGTGTCTGACTATAGAGTCACCTATTACTAGTGTATCAGGCAAGGTGTTTGGCCTTAAGGGCTGTGATTGGTTGACACACTGATTTATTGAAGTATGTGTTGCATGTGTTTTGTTTTGAGGTGGTGGATTTTTGGATGTCTGCTTTGGGAGCCTCTGTTGTTTTGGTAAGTTTTTTTATTAGAGCCTCCGAGTATGTCTTTGTGTTTTATGTGTTTGGTTTGCAGTTGTGGTAGGTCTATGTGGGACTGGGATTGTTGTGTGTGTGGTTGCCATCTCCTCCTGTCTGGTCATGCCAGCCCTGAGTTGAGAGAGTTCAGCCTCCAATTTGGCTATATAGTTGCATCTCTCACATGTATTTGTGTTTGTTGGGAGGAGGAGAGGGTTGTCTGTGTACATGAGACAATTGTAGCATTGTCTCAAGATACCCAGATTGACAAGCTGAATTGGAGACGACGCCAGTAATCTACCACTCGACATGCTAGAACAGTATAAGGGAGTGCTGTACCTTTAAGGGAAGTGGATATTCACAGGGGTGGTAAGTAGATGTAGTGCTTTACTTAGTACGAGAGTGCTTACTTAGTAGAGAAGTATTGAGAACAATACTAGGCTTATAATATAGTGAGTAGTCTGGTTATACTAACAGTACAGCTTCCTTAAGGGAAAATTTGAAGAGCAGACTTGGCGGAGCCAGAAAAAGTTTAACCTTGTTTAACCGGTGCTGCGCTATGCGCACAACCGCGCAAAGCCGTTGCACTTGGTGTGCACTACATGCTGATGTATGAACCACGCTATGGTGCAGGGGTTAATATTGTCACACAGCAAGAGATTCTCTGATTCGATTCTTGTCTGGAATGCCTTCGGTGTGGAGTCTGCATGTCCTCCCTGTGTTTGTATGGGTTCCCTCTGGGTGCTTCAGTTTCTTCCCATGGTACAGAGACATGCTTCTGGAGCATTTCTGCCTGAGTCTCCTCTGAAAATTGGCTCATTCCAAGTTGGACTTTCCCAGTAAATAAATGTTAAATAAATAACTTTATGCAACTACAACATATAGAAATGTGCTACAGCATGGAGGAAATCCTGCTTGCTGTTGTAGTCACACTTAAGCTCCAGTTTGTGGTTTAGGCAATATTTCTTAGTTATTGTGGAAACAGTCCACACACAGCATTAATAAAGGCATCACCGACTGTACACTGCATTTTTACTGCCACTGGCATTCTGCTACTGATGCCTGCCATACCATCTGCTGTCTCTTTTTTCCTTGGGGGCTGATGGACTATATTTCCCCTTAAGCACTTGGGCATTGAAGCAGTAAAGCATGGTCCTGTGCGTTTCTCTGTGTCCACAGTGAGTTTGTGACAGCCATATCTCTGCAGTTGAATTTCACTTTATCCATTCAGCTATGTTTATCTAACCAAATATACTTGCAGAGAAATGTCTGGTCTCCTAAAACCAGGACCCATGTGTCTGTATGTGCATGTGTGTGTATATACATTTTATATATATATATATATATATATATATATATATATATATAGGTTCTGTATTAAATATTCAAACACTTAAACGTTCAAACCACTAAAGATCAAACTTTAGTGATCGAACACTTAAATGTTCGAATATCTTAAAAAATGTAAAAAAAAAAAAAGAAAAAGTAAAGGGTGTAAGCAGAGGGGCAAGTCCCCCCTGCACCCCCCAAACCTCCGCTATTTAAATATATCAACTCCAAGATCGCGCTACAGTGTAGGAAATGGAAATTTTCCATTTCCGCACTGTAGTGCACTAAAGTGCGGTCTCAGAGTTGGTATACTTCAGTAGCGGGGGGTGGGGGGGGTGCAGCCCCCATGTAGGGGGTGCAGGGGGGCTTGCCCCCCCTGCTTAAATACTTTACATTTTGTTTTTTTATTTATTTATTTTTTTAAATATTCAAACATTTAAGAGTTCGATCACTAAAGTTCGAGCTTTTGTGATTCGAACGTTTAAGCGTTCGAATATTTAATATAGACCCTATATATATATATATATATATATATGTATATATATATATATATATATATATACATATATATACACACACACACACACACACACACACACACACACACACACACACACACACACACATATATATATATATTTTTATATATATATATATATATATATATATATATATATATATATATATATATATATATATATATATATGTATATACACACACATGGGCCTAGGACTATTCACTGAAAGCACATTTCACTGAAAGAAACGTATATGCCCTTCTCCCCACTGTGGTGTGACCCTGGAGTTAGAATAAATAGTTAGGGGGGTGGGAGGTGAAGCCCTCCACTAATTTATTATTATATTTAGGAATCTAATTTCTTTCAGTGAAATGTGATTTCAGTGAAGAGTATACACACACACACACACACACACACACACACACACACACACACACACACACACACACACACACACATATATGTATATTCACATTTGGCTTGGTAGCATAAGCATAGTTAGGCCTTACTAACCATTTGTAGACTCACACCATATAAAGCACTAAAAACAATTCTACAGTAAACTGGAAATAGCTGTTATGATATATACATGCCAGTTTTAGATTAAACAAGCCTGTGGTTTTGTGGATAAGCAAATTAAAAAAATGATGTCCATAAAAATGCATGCCTTCCCTTATATGGAAACATTTCTTTATAGTGTTTTAGGTGAGTGGTAAATCCAACCATTATGGCACCTTTCTTGAGAAGTATGTGCATATGCCCTTCCTTCTGCCACTATCTGTCATGGTAGAGCAACTTGCAAAGCTAAGGATGGACTAGGAAAGAGGAGAAATCCACGTGATAGCTTTATGTTTAATGTTTTTTACCCACTCATCAGCACAGTGCTGAAACAGGCAGTGACATGAAGGAAGCATTTCTCCCATTAACGTCTATCCAGGGCTGGTCAGGATGGGAGTCAAGTTTGCTTCTGGATTCTCAGTGACTGCTTGCAACTTCCCTGAAGGTGCCAAGGACCTTCTCTTTTGGGACATCACACTGGCTGGCATCAGCAGAAGAAAACTATTGAATCTCAAGTGAGTCAGGCTGCTGGGACGAGTCTGTACTGAGTCCTTTGCTTTCTTGTGAAGAATTATTGTGAAGCTATGTGAAATATCACATCTGTAGCAGTAAATATAAGCAGTTCTACAGTTCCACACAGAAGAACAAGATCTCCCTGAAATTAAAGTATGTAAAAGATGTCTTACCATCCAGAACAAAAGGGGGAAAGATGGATCCAGGAAAGAAGGCATATAGCTATGTCACATTCTGCTACCCTGGCAGACACATACACACATTACACTGATACCATCAGGTTGCTGATGAAAAAAAAATATCGAAGCCTGCCCCATAATGCTCTCTTTAATATCACTGTAAGGCATCTCTGCTATGGAATTCCATGCTTCCCCTAAACAGCCTCATTGAAAGAACAACTTTTATGTTAATTGGTTTAATGCCCATAAGAATAATTTGAAAAAGGAAAATATTTGCATTCCTGGTGCATCTAAGGCCTTTGATTTCCAGCATGAAATCTGGACAGCTGAAGAGTGAGGAGTACGACTCCTCTTGTGGGACACTGCTGAAACAGTGATATCATATTTGGCATCCAGTGTGTACGCTTTCAATTCATTAAAAAATAACTTATCAAGTCCACCTTTCTAGGGACAGGGATTACAGTATCAGAGTACACTAATTCATAATTAATAATGCTCTAGAAAGTCTCCATTGCATGTAGAAATAGTTGGAGAACTGCTGTGCTGCCTTACAGGCTACTGGTGTCTTCTTTGGAAGAGATGAGACTGAACTGATGCGATTATCTACTGTATTCTGCATAAGTTCTATGACTTTGCCAAATGTGGGATAATTGACTGCAAAGGAAGGGAAGTAGTTCTTTCTTTATCTTCTATATCCTGTTAACTATTGGCCAGTCTGTAACAGATGACTTTGCTGCCATTTTTTAATTGCTTGAATTGGCCAGCAGACACAGGGGGGGAACAATAATGCAGCAGAAGGAGGTCTATGTTCAGTCATCGAATAACAAATACATCCAACCTCTGTTTATCAAATGTAAAACATCAAACTCTCAATTCAGTGAGCATTCAATCATTAAATATTTTACCCAGAGAAAAGATACAGTGGACCAACATGCATACTGAAACACAAACCACAGTATATTAAACTCACCCAAGCGGGAAGGGGGGCATACTCCCCACTCCACAATATGGGGGGGGGCTGCGCACTCCACACTTCCCCTACTTATATATACCAACTCTGAGATTGCACTACAGTGGAGAAAAGGGCAAATTTCCTAATGCCTCCAATTCCATTCCCTGAGTAAAATATTCTATGATTTAAAGTACGGTGAACTGAACATTTGATGTTTTACTTTCCATGAACAGAGATTCAATGTATTTGTTATTCAATGACTGAACATAGACCTGCAAAAGGAGTAGTGAGACTCTCAAAGAAGAGTAGGACAAGGCTGGTTGAGGCAATAAGGCAGGGCTTGTTAAGAAGGGTCACTGTAGCTAAGTTCTATGGTGAAGACACATAGAGCCCTGTCTATGACACTTACAATGCAAGTTCAGCTAGTCACTCAGGCACTGAAAAAGCCAGGAAGATGAGACTAGAAGTGAGTGATGAATGCTCACTCAGTGATTCTGTGGAGCATAATGGTGGCTGCAATCAGAAGGCTTGCACGACAATAATGATCATAAGACTGGGAATATAAATTTGGTGTTGTAAGCCACACAGACAGAGAGAGACAGAGACAGACAGACAAACAGAGACAGAAACAGACAGACACATATAGAGACAGATAAACAAAGACAGAGACAGAGACACAGAGACAGACAGACATGCAGCACTAGAAGAAGGCATAAAACACATCTACAATGGTACAGGTGCTCACATTAGCCACTGACAGACAGACACGCAACACTAGAAGAGGGCATAAAACACATCTACAGTGGTACAGGTGCTCACATTAGCCAACAAGAAGCAGGGTAAGGGTACTAACTACAAAACCCCTGGGGGTTACCTGAATGTCAACTTCCAAGTAATGGAAAGCTGGTGGTCAGCAGGCAACAACAGAAAGCATAATTAAAAAAAAAGAAGGACCACTGCTCTACAGAAGAACCTGGTTCATATAGCATGACTTGGCTGAGCCAGTTCTACTTCTTTAACTAATACTACTCATGGGGTTTTTCCCTGCAGAGAGAAATAGGCCTGTGGAAGGAACATAGATATAACCAGAACATATGTTCATGAAATAAATGTCTTACTAGCCAACTCGGCTTGAACTGACATTGGGTAACCCCAAATCTGGAATGCTGACATTGGAGAAAACTACATCAAGCAGTCTAATAATGGAAGGGCCGATACAGACACCGGTGAGGCTAATATGTGTTGCACTGACAATAACTAAACTTGTATTCATCTGACAAAGGTCAGAGTACCGGATGCTTATGCAGACATGTCAGGTATGGCCAACACCACAGTATTACAGTTAAAGTCAGAGCTTGAAAATTTATAATGGCTGCTGTCAAGTCAGCCTATCACATTCAATGTCTGGTGTAATGAGTTGTGACAGATAGGAGGAGGAGAGACACTGAAGAAGATTGAGGGGTTGAAGCACTATTTTCATGTGGCAGCCCATGTTGTAGTCCTGTCTATGTTTGTTTTACAAAAAGTGTTAGCATGCTAATGTTAAATGTGCAGATTGGGACAGTAGCTATGCTGTATGAGATATTTTTTTTTTAAAACAAGCTTATTGTTTTTAACATACAAAATAAATATCATAACAATTTTATATAAGCAATTAAAATAGAAATAGTTATAACATTCAATAAAATAACCAAAGTATTTACAAAGACATCCACTACAAATCAAATCAATTGATTAAACTATAATGTCATGCTATTGAGACTAAGATTTTTTTAACAGGTTTTGTAAAGTATCCCATATAATATAATAAGATGTTTTTCTAGTAGTTCTTGATTTTATTGTCATCAATTCCATATGACACACTTCAGTCATAACATTTTTAAATTCATTAAATGAAGGAGGGTATCTGAAATCCAATTTCTGGTTATTATTTTTCTAGCCACTGCTAGAATAGACCATAATAAGGGAAGTTTAACTTTTTTAACACTTTTAGGAACAGGTGTGTTAAATAATATAAGTGATTTAGAAACAATGAAATTAACTGTGAAAAGGGCCTGCAAAAAATCATTGATTAACTTCCAATATTCCTTCAATTTTATACAGTCATAAAACATATGTGCCCAATCAGCATTTATTTCTACATTACATCTTTTACATAAGTTGTCTTTATTATTTATTTTATTCATCATTAAAGGTGTATAGAAGGATCTATGTAAAATTTCCAAGTAAAAGTCTCCAATTAATAGAAGAAGTAGTTTTATAAGCAGATTCCAATATATATTGTTTATCTTGTTGTTTTGGTGATTCACCATTAATGGAAATGAAATAATTCCAATAGGTATCTGAACTGTAATGAGTTTCTTCTCTGATAATTTTATGTATGTATGAGAGCTTACCTTTATCAGAAACTCTATGTTGTAAATTTAATATCAAGTAATCAATCAGTATTGGAACAGATTATTTAACTGTTAAAGACATTAAATCAATTTTATTAATAAGATGTTGTCTAAAAGTCTGAATTTCTAACCAACATGTTTCTCTCAAATCAAATTCTTGCTTTAAGAAGTCTAAATTTTTTACTTTATTATCAGACAGCAACTGATACCAATACTTTAGATCATTCTCTGTGACTAAAAGAGTTCTTTCAGAGATGGTTGACAAAAGCATACCTTGTGTATACATTATAGGGAATAGAATAAAATTCCATTCCTTATACTTAGGATGCATGAATATAAAATTACAATAACTGATAATAATGTTTAATGGGTAACTAACTACATATTTTGGTGTAATGGATGAAGTACAAAATTCTTTTAGCAACCATAACATGGGGTTATTTACAATAATATTTTTATGTATTAAAGAGATTTTCATGAAGTGAATGCTAATTAGTTCCCAGTAATCTTTCCATCTTGCAACATATGACTTATCTATTAACAAAGTAATAACTTTTATAATAGAAGAGATAGTATATAAATTAAAGTCTGGAAATGAAATGCCCCCTTGAGACCAGCTATTAGTATGTTTCTTTAATGCAATCCTAGGTCTATTAGGTGCCCATAAGAAATTTAACATTAGTGAATTCAATTTCTTAATAATTATTTTTGTAGGTGGGAGTATTATTGATTGTATTAAGTATAATATCTTAGGGAATACTATCATTTTAATAATTGTGAGTCTCTCTTCCATGGTAAAAAACATATTGTTCCAGCTATTGAAAAGATGTTGTATATTAAGAAGACAGGTACTATAATTATTATGTAGAATAGATTTGATATCTTTAGTTAGTATTATACCTAAGTAAGTTATATGACCTGAGTTGGGTATATATTTGTTAAAATCATTAATGAGGACATTTTTTCGTGTGTATATTGGTAATATTTTAGTTTTTTCTTCATTGAATATTAAAGCAGAGATATTTTTAAAATCCATCATTTTATTAAATAAGGACTGCATAGAAGAGTTAGATCCAGCTGATGTAATTAGAACATCATCTGCAAAAAGTTGAATTTTAGATATTGTATTTTCATCTATATCAAATCCTTCTATATCAGTACTATTTCTGATCAAATTAGCCCAAGGCTCCATTATTAAAGTAAATAATAGTGGAGAGAGTGGACACCCTTGTTTTGTACCTTTTAAAATGGGTATTTTTTGTGAGACATATGTTCCTATCTTAATGTAAGCCAATGCTCCTTTATATAGATGTTCAATTAGATTTACAAATGCATCTGAGAAGTTTGTGCACTTCAGTAAGATAAACAAGTAGTCCCAACTTACTGAATCAAATGCTGAACTTATATCGAGACTAATAAGTGTTAAATCTTTCTTTTTCCTATTTGCAAAATCAATTAACGTTAAAGTTCTCCTTATATTATCAAAAGTATTTCTATTTACAATAAAGCCTGTCTGGTCTATATCTATAATGCCTGGGATGATTGTCTTTAATCTATCAGCAAAAATACTCATAAACATTTTATAGTCAACATTAAGTAATGAAATAGGTCTATATGAAGTGCATCTGGTTGGGTCTTTACTGGGTTTTAAAATTGGTGAAATAAATGTGTATTGCCAAGATGGGGGAGTTGTTAACTCATTTTGGGCCAAAATAAAAACCTTATGTATTAATGAGTAAGTACTTTTGGGAAGAATTTTATAGATCTCTGGTATAATACCATCATTACCTGGTGCTTTGTTTGATTTAAGCTTGTTTATTTGTGTAGTAACCTCTGTATATGAAATATTTTTATCCATTAGTTTAGTCTGTTGTTTATTAAGTTTTTTGTTCATGTTTGTAGTTATAAATTTCTTTATTTTATCTTTAGGCTCCATGTTAATGTTATTATGATTAATTTTGTGAAAGTGATTTCTAAATTCATCTAATATTTCTGGTAAACTAGAAACATTCTTCGTTTTCCTTGGAGAGAAAATTTCTTTGATATGATTTTGTTTATTCAACCTTTTTTGTTTTATTTTTAAGTCTATGTAAGTATTTGGGACTTATTGAGTAAGACAAAAACTTATATTTCTCTAATGTTATTTTAACTTTATGAGTTAAAATTTCTTTGTATTTCTCATTTAATTTATTTATTTCTTCAATTACTTTTTTGTCCATAATATTTTCTTTATTACTATGTTTGTATGAGTCTAATTTGCATTGAATATCTAGTAATTCCTTGTCCCAAGATTTCCTTTTATTATTATACCATCTGATACTTTGTCCATATAAATATGATTTTAAAACATCTCAAACATAAACAATGGAGACTTCAGGTGTATTGTTTAAGTCTAAAAAATGTTGCACTTCTGAAAGTATATAATCTTTATAGTCTTTTAGTTGAGTTAAGTATGCTGGTATCCTTTTGATCTGAACATTGTAAGTACTTTTTATCATAAACTCAAAGACAATTGAATTATGATCTGATATAGGACACGAAATTATTTTAGAATTAATTAAGTCTGTAACCATCTGGTTAGAAATAAAGACTCTATCTATTTTTGAATAAGTTGTATATCTGTTAGAAAAAAAAGTGTATGGTAATGATTTTGAATCTATCTGATTATTAATATCATTCAAATGATATAAATTAACAAAATCCTTTAAATGTTTTGCATTAGATGTAATTTTCCTTTTTCCTATAGTAGTAGTAGTATCTTTTTCATGTAGGCTACAATTAAAGTCACCTGCTAAAATAATATCTCCTATAGAAAATGATATGATCTTATTGAGATGGTGTTTCACTGTATTAATGCCAATTCCTGGTATCCAATATACATTGATTAATGTATATGTCTTTCCATTAATCTGTATTGTAACCATACAAAACATTCCTTTATCATCTTTATAAGACTTAATAGTTTTAGGTATGGGCATACTTTTATTCCATAAAATAGCCACTCCTCTTTTTTTCTGAGTGTGTTCTGAACTAACCAAGACTGTATATTTATTAGTGGCTAATTTATCAATATCCTTTTTCAGGAGATGTGTTTCTTGAAGGAATACTAAGTTGGCCCTATGCAAATTAATGTATCTCATTAAACTTGCCCTTTTACATGGGTTATTCAGTCCATTAATGTTTAAAGAAATTCCTTTTAGAGAAATAATTTAGCTTTTATAAACATATAAAACATATAATCAGAATAACAATTAACAAAATAAATGATATTATACCTCCTCCTTTAGGTGTACCATTAATTATAGCTGTATTTATTGAAAATCTTATGGGATTTTGTATAAGCTTCACTTTTATTTGTAGTGACAATAAGTTTATAAAATGTGTTGTGGATGTCAGAACTATATACAAACAACAATAAACAGGTGAAAATAATATTAGGATTAAACATTGCACCCAACCTGGAGTTAAAAACTCCAACTTTGAGTAGCACATACCACTCAAGTTATCCCCCTATCCTAAGCAGCAGTACCTCAGCTGCCACCATATCAATTCAATACTAACTATTATTAACTAATGTTAACCTCATTTAATTAGATTATCTAGTAAGACAAAGCTAAACAATTTATAAATCAGCTTCATATAAACAAATAAGAACATTTAGAAACAGCTCATATTACTATGTACATCTATTTTGTAAAATACACTCATAATCAAAATAGCATTCTAATAAACTTGATAATGGGAACCGAGAAGAGAGAGAGAGAGAAAGGAAGAGAGAGAGAGAGGAAAAAAAAAAAAAAGGAGCATATCTATATATTAGTTTATTAAAAGTTTGTAAAATAAGTTCTTATGTTCATTTGGATTCAATAACTTAGGCTATAATGGTTCAGACATTACATATATTAGGATATTCCTACTTTCTGCCATAGAAATGCGGTTAACAGTTTTAAAAACTTTAAATTACTTGCACCAAAGCTTTCTTCTCATACTTATTATTGCCAGTAAATAAAATATTTATACTCATACATATGTTTACAAGTCATACTGCACAGCAATGATAATTCCTAGTCATACATAAATCATTGTGATGAAAGTCATCTGTATTTTATATATCTGAACTGCAGCTTTAAAATATGTCACATGACAGTTTCTTCTAAAATATAGACATAATGATACTTGTGCTTGTCAGTTAGTTAAGGCAAATGATTTATAACATTATATATGTTTAAATCATAAGTATTTATATACATTAATATGCTGCAGTCATGTAAGCTTTCAAAGCATGTGTATATGTGTTTTACCTTCTATGCCTTCTAAAATATCTCACTTGCTTACTATGGCATACTGAATCATTTAAAATCATTATAACTTTCATATTTTATAAATTACATCTTAAATAAGTAAGTTGTTATAAAGAATAACTCACATTTAGATGTCATAAAGTTCGTTTTCATCACAAAGTCACATTTACAGCAGTTCTACTTCCTGGAACAGTGTTCTTCTTGAATCTGCGATGTGTCAGTGTGAAATCGGGGTCAAAGTTCAAAATGACTGCATTCAGCTTCTCTGCGTGTATTCTGAGTGTTGAAGCTTTTAAAACAACTCGAGGACACTATTCACGAGGTAACCCACATCCCAAATTGTCTCCCTTAACATTCTGGTGGGAATTTTAGTAAATACAAGTGACTGACATTCATTTAGTAATACAAATGAAACTAAACAGTGCAAAACCTTCACGAAGTATTTTACAAGTCATTACAGTCTCTATGACAGTGAAACCAAGCCTACATTTATTTAACATATTATATAACTTATTTTTATATGCCCCATTTCATTTTCTCATACAAATCTTATTATATACATATATCAGTATTATCAGAAGCATATAACTGTACTTATAAGAGAGAAAGAGAGAGAGAGAAAAAAAAAGAAAAGGAAGAGAGTAGAGAAAAAAAAGAGAGAGAAGAAAGAAAAAGGAAGCTACAAAGAGTATCTACAAAGAAATATTACTTGCTGTTTGTATTAATAAAGTTAAACATGAAACATATTACTTACAACTATTTTAGTTCTAATTATTTGCAATTATATCATGACATATTATTTGTAATCATGTAAAAGCAATAAAGTCATGATATAATATTTAGCAACAGTGTTTAAACAGCATATATAGTTTTAAAGAACTAATAAGTTATTATTTCACTTTTTCCATATTTTACATCATACTTCTCTCCTTGCCCTCCCCCACCCCTCACTAAATGCATAGTTTATAAAGAATGACATTATTTAAAACAAGAAGAGAAAGAAAATGTATCAAATTACTAACCTTAGGTCTCTTTATCACAAAGAGAAACAAGTTGATTGATAGCATGTTATTTGTTCCTCAGAGAGTTTGACTATTTATGAAACAAAAACAGTTCTTTGCACACAGAAAATAACTTTGAATAAATCTTTAAAATATTTGTGGCTTTCTGGAGATGCAGTAACTGTATTTGAAGAGATTAAGAGAGAAGGAAAGAAAGAAAAAAAAATAGAACATGTCATTTGTTTTTGTCTTTTTTGCTTCTCTGAAGTCTTCCAAGAAGTTCCTGTTGCCATCCTCTTTAACGAAGGACTTGCCCATTCCATATCTTCTATTTTATCTAATATCTTATTTTTTTTTAATATACAGCAAAGCAGAGTCCAAGTCTTCAAAAATTCTAGGGCCATCAGGTAAAAAGATTTTTAGTTTGGCAGGAAATAAAAGGTAAGTTTTGAACTGTGCTTTCTTAAGCTCTCTTATTAATGGCAAAAAACTTTTCTTTTAGTTATTACCAAGGAAGAATAGTCATTGTCAAAATGCACAGTTGCCTCATTAATTTTAATAGGTGCTTTAGCCCATGCAGATTTTAATACCATCTCCTTGACATAAGATGATAAAAATCTTACTATAACTGATCTAGGATACTTTTTGTTAGAGTTAAAATTAGATAAGGACCTATGGGCTCTTTCAATACCAAAAGAAAATGCTTCTGACAAGTCTAAAGTTTTGGGAAGCCAAGTATTTAAAAAGGAAGTAATGTTACCTTCTATATTTTCTGGCAGTCCAAAAATCCTAATATTATTGCGTCTAGATCTGTTTTCCAGGTCATCAAGTTTGGATTGTAGGTGTGTGTTCTGCTTCAGCAAAAACTCAATATTAATTTCTTCTTCCTGGATTCTGTTCTCCATATCATTAACAGTCTCTTCTATGCCTGTAATCTGAGCCTTCTGTTGTTGCAAGTCTTGATGTAACAAATCCATTTGTTTTGTAGTTTTTCTATGAAGTTATCAATTTTAGTATCCAGTTTGTCCATTTTGGTTGTTAGTTGCTGAATAGTAGATATCAGAGACTGAAGCTCTTTCTTGATGCTGGAATCCTGACTGTTTGCCTTACTGGAACTCATTTTGAACAGAGGTGATGAAAGAGAAATTTCCAAGATGATTTCTGACAGGAAAATTATTGAAATTTTCTTTCTTTTTTAGATATTATTCAAGAAACTGATATTCCAAATGTATTTAGAAAGAAAATTATTTCATTAGTTGATTTTTAAAGTAATTATTTCCTGTCAGTGCAGTTAAGTTGGTGGAGCTGAAGAAATCTGCTGCTATCCTGTGTTCATCCTTGGCCACGCCCCCGCTGTATGAGATATTGAGTACTCTGGTAAAAGAAATTAAAAATACTGCAAATACTTTATTTGTTAGGGTTTGTGTTTTTACAATGATTATATTTAGAGTTTACATATTTTCAGCTAGCCATGTTAGGAGTTAGTAGGATTAAGTCCTGCGGCTATGTCTCCATTGATTATTTTCCACATTGCTGTTCAGACATCATTTAGTAACAGCCTGGAGTTTTATTGTATTACTCTACAAATGGTACAGAAGTTACCATGTTATGCTGATACTCTGTTTTGTTTATTCCTCACTTAACGGCATAAGTCAGGTAATCACATATTATTTTGTCTTCATGAAAAAACTATATGAAAAATGGCAGAATTAACTATTTCTTTCTGTATAGCATACCGTGGTAGCTAAGAGGAAACCCTGTCAGCATTTATTTTGTCATATGAAGGTGAACATATATTTGATACAAGATACTTGTGTGTGCATCTTGGTATGTGTAAGACAAAATGGATCCTATATGTATCTGATTCAGATAACTCAACCAATAGTTGTGGACTAGATCCTCAGAGAAAGAGGTTTTCTGCTTAACATATTACATGTCAAAAAGGTTCCAATTGTTTTCTGGATCACATGACTGGTATTTTACGTTATAAATTTTGTTGTATGTGGTTATCTTGACCAGTGCTGATGAAGTCCATGTTCATTTTAGATTGTGAGACAAAAACCTACTCTTCATTTTACCTTGAGCTTAAACAAATTATTTTATGAATTAACTGATTAAAGTATTTAAAATGTGTTTGGAATCTGTGGTTGTTTGTCTTTTTTTTTTTTTGGTTTTGATTTTTTTTTTTTTTTCATTATTTAGGATTTTTCAAAGATGTAACATTGAATATAGTTCAGAATCAAAGCAATTTAAGATCATGTGCCAAAACAGAACTAGAGCAGGGTCATCTGGCATTCTGTGCAACATCCCAAACTGGTGCACAATCTAGAAGTTAAGGAGCAAAAAAAGCATCTCCCCAAGGTTGTGAAACAATAAATAAATAAAGAAATACAACTGTAACAATGTAACATGCAGCTTGCTACAGTTGCTACCATACATTCACAAGTTGAACACTTCAGCCATGACAATGAATGCAGTATCAACATGCATTTATGAAACCATAATATCCTCACTGCTTCCTGAATGCCAGTACTGCCCCCCCTACTACTGCCACCTGATAACTACTCCCCAACAACTTCTACCTCTTTGCCCCACCATAGTTATGCCTCTGCATCTAAACATTATTTACACAGCCCATTAACAAGACTGGTTCAAGCTGGGGGTTATATCTGTTACTACTGCAAAACAAGAAATGTGAATGTCATGTCATAGTACTGATCCACTTGTCATATGCATTGCATCAAGACAAGGACATCCCATTTGATATTAGATCTGCAGCATTCAAATCTATAGTGATATGCCTTTTCACTAGTAAAGCATCATATTGTAAAATGTAGGTTAGACAACTTTCTGCTCTCAAAAATCATATTTTATATTAATAAAATGAGCAAAAAATAACTTTGTCAGTTAAATTTACACTATTAATAGCTGCGCAGTATGAACTCAAACTATTTAAGACTTCTGTTGCTTTCTGAATCTAAAATTAACACACAATATGCCAAGTGGGAAGCCACCCCAGTAAAGCTTTTAACTAGTTTATTCAAATGTAATCACAACTAAAATGACAAATTATCAGTAATGGAAGATGGTAATCTTTACACGGAACCCAAAGATATTCCCAATGCATTTCTTTAGATCTTACGAGATTTATGCTTCCAAAAAATTCTCATAAAGGTAAAATTGAAAATACAAACATTCCTGTTGGGAATTTACAGTATGTGCTCCCAGATCAGTTTATTTCAGAAATGGGCTCAGATATAATATTAGAAGTTCCGTATTGTCCCAAATTAAGTAAGGCTCCTGGACTCAAAAGATTTGATGCATCTTTTTCCCGAAAAAGTTGGAGAGAGAATAGATCTAAGATAACAATATTATGCCGGAATTAATCTTATACCGTAATATGAGTTATGGCAATCAACAGGTGATGTTTGTACCGGATGGAAGCAAATCATTCAGTTGCATACATGCACACATTCTACTTGAAGTCTTACAGAAATTTGTCTACCCAGACAGTCTTCAGCCTCTACCTGTATATATCTGCAGGGGAGATCTTATCCTCATATAAATATATCTACAGATATTATTCAGGGGTGCCCTCTCTCACCATATATATAAATATATTTTCTCATTGGAACACTCATGTTTTAGAATCCTTCAAGACCACAAACTATCAGGAATGAACTTCTTTAATTCAAAAATTAACTTTACTTTGTTTGCAGGTAACGTCCTTCTGTACTTTCACAGTCCAGCTACATTTATCTCCCCAGCAAATGCAAATAATTGAAAGCTATAATACAGTCTTAAATTAGAAGTTAAATATTAAAAAAAAAATCAATCATTTTCACCTGGGTGCCAGAAGCAAACTATTTAATTAATCTTTGGCATCTATGGATAATGGTTCATCAAATAAATTAAGTATTTATAGGTTAAATACAAATCTAATATTTGTATCTTTACTGAAACAATACAATTTTCATGCATCTTGAATAAATTTTTACATCATTTATCAACGCAATTTGCTCAAACTTATGTTTTATGCATGATCTTCGTGGAGGCAAAACCCCTCACCAAAAAATTGTACTACCTTTACCTCTCTATGTAACCTAGCTAAGCAAGCCACACACAGGCACAAACCCACTATTTTGAAAACAACTTGTACTAGGCAAAATCTAAACATTTCTGTCAGGAAGTAAATCTTCTCACAGGCCAAAAATCCACAGACCCACCTCCACCCCATCACCATTCAGTCTTTTCAAGGCCTACTCTCCTCAACCTCTGACTTTCTAAAGGAATTCAGCCACCTACCTAGTATCGCAACCTCTATCTCTCCCCCAACTCACACAGCCCCCCTCAGTTTATTCTCCTCTTCCATTTTAAGACAATTATTCACAAAGACCTTAACTCCCTACCAGACAACATACCCGTGGATGCACTTTCTGTTGCAAGGGACCTACTCCCTTGGTTTATATCACTCTGCAAAGACTTCCTTACCACAGCTCTTCTCCATATTTATAACCTCTGCTTAGCTCAAAATACAGTGCCAGACAAATTAAAAACTGCTCTTGTTAAACGCCTCTCCAAACAGCATCAGCGAGAAAATGCCACCCAATTCTGCTCTATCTCCAGCCTACCTACACTTGGGAAAATACTTGAAAAACTAACCTACAATCAATTGTCCACTCATATCCAACAGTACTATTGCATCACTCTTAAACAGCATGGAGTTTGGACTGGCCAGACACAATGTCAGCACTTATGGTCACTTATAAATGAGATCCCTCTCGACATGAATAAAGGGAACCTTTCTGAAGCTCTCTTCACTGACCTTACCAAAGCTTTTGATTTTATTGACCACTCTCTGTTCCTTTACTCTCACTCCAAAAAATCAGGGTTAGCCCCAGCACTGACACCTAGTTCCAACATTTCTTAGTAAATAGATATTTCAGAGTCAAAAGTGGCTCATCCCTATCATCTCAAGCAGCAGTTACCAGAGGAGTGCCCCAGGGATCCATACTTGCTCCACTGTTGTTTTTAATCTTTATTAACTATTTATTTATTTATTTATTGACATTTGATCACTGGGAAAGTCCAGTTGGGTAGAAGCTCATTTTCAGTGGAGGCCCAGGGAGAAAAGCTCCAAATTACTGGAAAACATTTTAAGAACAATAATTTTATAATCTTCAAAAAAAAATCTGGAGTTTAAATAATTATAACAAATTAGACATAATATAACAATTTTAGACCGTTTGTAGAGAAATTAAATGTAGGTTGGTCTAATACAAACAGGAATCTCAATATGAAGTGAGGGAAAAACAGGCTTATGGTATAGTTAGAGTGAAAGTCAGGGGAAGACAATTAGATAGCAGTAAGGAAGTAAGTGAAGAAGGGAGAGTAAGGAGTTATAAAGAATAAAAAGGTACGTGTTCACATTTAGAGATATAATTTAGCCTGGTTTTGAGCAAGAACAGAGTCAGATTTTAGCTAGGAAGTTTTTCAGAGTAGTTTTGAAAGATGGGTGGAAGGGTGTGACACCCCACCACTGGCACAGTAATCAAGGAACCTCAATCCTCACCACTAGCACTAGTGGGGGGGGTGCATTGGGAGAATGACAAGTATACACACACAGTAAAGTGCAATTTCCCTTTAGAGCACACAGAGACCACAGTCAGTCTGAGGCTAGTTTCTTCCTGTTTCTCCAGATCTCCAATAAGACTCCCCACTGTTACAGCTATAGAGTTGAGATCTCAGCTGAGTGGCCAAGCCAAGACCACCAGCACCCTCTCTGTCCAACCAGTGCTTCGAGTCCCGCCCAAGTAGCTAACACACACACACTCTTTGAGGTTTGATTTATACACACACACACACACACACACACACACACACACACACACACACACACACACCTGGGAAAGGCTGGCACAGTTTTACTACATATGCCCCCTTCTGCCCAGACTATAAGGTAGTTTTTATTACCACCAGTCACTCCTTATCAGCTACTTTTAAGGCCCTTAACAAAGGGTGTCCAATCTTAATTTATAATGTTACTATCAATACAAATAGTAATTTGACCAAGAGCAAGGCTATTAGGAGTAGCCCACAGTGTCACCAAATAACTATGCAAGTATTCCCAAAACTTAAATACCTCCCACAAAGATCAGCCACAATGGAAGGTTTAAGTATTTCATAATAGATAATAAAATCTAAGAGAATTACTGCACCTTAGTACACTTACTTAATTAGAGCAGCAAGACAGATGTGGTGAGTGGATCTTGATGTTGTCAGGTCACATAGAAAATACAGAATGCTATGTCTCTCACTCAGAGACTTCCCAAATTAAAGTATCAAATATTACTGCTGGGATAGCTTGCAGAATTACCCCATTTCTTGTCATCTGACTCTATCCTAGGTAAAACCCCCCACTACTGAAAGCTAGGAGTATTTAGCATCTACCTGTGAAAATACATACACAAGGGCTTCCCCACAGATCTTTGCAGACCCTGTAAGTTGTAAAATAATTTACATTCCTCCACATTTAAAGACAATACAGAAAACTTTTCTAGTACACACATTATGTCTGTTGCTGCATTGAAACTGAAAGATAACATCTTTTTTAATGGCCCAGCCATAAAGTAATTTAATTTCAACTATTTTTCTGAAGTTTTGCAATTTAACCTCCTGTGTTCCAGTTTCCCCTGTTAAAATATATACATTTAAATAGTTACAATAGTGTATATACATTTCTCTTCTTTTCCAGTAGGGTACACTGTGGATATATCTTTAAGCTCAGTACTTTACAAACCCTTTTCAACACACATATCTGTACAAACCTAGTTTGATATACACATAACATGCAGTTCTAATAAGGTTGTAACACAAGCATCTTACATGAAGCATGTTGACATTCACAAATGAAACATAACCATTTGCAAAATTCCAGACAACTGTACTGGCAGTATCTCTCTTTCTCACACTTCTATATAAATCATGTTGATATTCACAAATTACATAATTATTTACAAAATTCCAGATAGCTAGACTGGCAGTATCTACTTCCATGACACCCCCCGAAGACGCAAGCTAGTTTTTCAAGTGACCCTTGAGAAACATTGCTTGAGAGGGATGAGCCTATCTGGGAATACCTTACCCCATTCTGTGCCTTGAGATTCCAGCTGCATTGGCATTGATGACCCCAGTACAGTGCTGCACTGTCCGATCATATGCTTGCAATCCTAGGCTCCATCATCTGGCTGGCTCAATGTAGCCATGTTAAGGGACTGTGGTCTGTACCTACAGTGGATTTCCTTCCATACAGATAAGGCTGAAGTTTCTGCAGTGCCCACACTATGGCTAGACATTCTTTTCCTACAGCTGCATAGTATTCCTCCCTGGATGGTGCCTACAGCTGGGATATACCACTGGGTGCTCTTCTCCCTTTGAGGATACCTGGCTGAGCATAACCCCGATCCCATGGTTGGAAGCATCCACCTGCACAACAAATTATTTGCTGTAATCTAGACTGGCTAACACAGGGGGTCCACCCAAAGCTCCTTTAAGCTTCTGGAATGCCTGCTCACATGCTGGGTTCCACACTACTATATCTGTCCATTTTTTCCTTGTCAGATTGGTGAGGGGAGCAGCTATGGTACTATAATTGCAGACAAACTTTCTGTAGTACCCAGCTGTCCCTATGAATGCTCTCACATGCTTTTTGGTAACAGGGGCAGGCCATGGTTAAAATGCTTCCACTTTGGCAGGTTCTGGCCTGATCTTACCATTCCCCACTCTATGTCACAGGTAGAAGACCTCTGCCATACCCAATTGATATTTACTGGGCTTAATGGTCAACCCTGCCCTTTGTAATCTGCTCAGCACCTCCCTGACATGCTGAAGGTGCTCTTGCCAGGAATGGCTGTAGATGGCAATATCATCCAGGTAAGCAAGGGCAAAACCTCCTGCTCCTGCCAGAATTTGATCTACCAGCATCTGGAAAGCCGCTGGGACATTTTTCATCCCAAGGGCATCTTTGTGAACTCATACAAGCCAAAAAAAAAAGTCACAAAGGCTGACCTTTCTCGAGCACTGGGAGTCAAGGGCACCTGCCAGTAGCCCTTGGTAAGATCAATAGTGGTAAGATACTTAGCCCCACCCATCTGCTCTAGGGCTTCATCTGTCCTAGGCATGGGGTAAGCGTCTGACTCAGTGTGACTATTTAATTTTACTGAAAAGGCAGCACAGCAGAAGAAAACAAAATGAAATAAACCAGTACTAGAAAATGCAGCTCAGTCAAACAAGTTGAATCAAGATAAAATCATTTATTGTAAGCACTTTCATTTAGAACAATCTCCAAACTTCCTCAGACAAAAGTATTTAAAAAAAACACACCCGATTTATACATGACCTCAGCAAATTCAAAACCTTTAGACCAATGAAACACCTGAATAATGCCCTAAGCATTTTAACAATTTTTATGCTGGAAAAAATATATGTATATGCATGCTTACGTACCTCTCTGCTGTTACAACCTTTACCTAAACTGACAGGAATATTACCTGTCATAAACCTTTAACTTTAGTAAACTGGAAATGGAAATTGCATCATTTAAACCAGGGGGAAGCTTGCATTTAAAAACACTTGCCACCAGGTTTCCTTTTGGTCAAAAAATATTTTCCAGGGACCCCCCCCCCCTCAGAATCCCTTTTAACCTGATGCACCACTACAAATTTAAGAACATGATCTGAAAATATCTTAAGATGTATAAATAGTGCATTGGATTCTTTCTTGGTTGAAACCTCATAAAAATGCTCATAAATTCTTTGTGCTAGTTTGCACTGGGTTTTAACCACATAGAAAGCAGGACACTGTAAGCAAAATGCAATGCAAACCACAGCCTGTGTGTGGCAGCTGCACCTTCCCTTTATAGAAATTGTCTTGTTAACTACTTTAGTTTGTGAACCAGAGAATACATGACAACACTGATTACACATATCACATGGGTTCATTTTACCACTTTCACTAAACTTCTTCTCTTTTCAAAAAGTTTTTTTATATTAGGACCCCTCCTATATAAAATATTAGGTCGTTGCCCCAATAAGTCCACCATATCAACATCATTTTTAATGATGTTCCAATTTTTATTTTGTATGTCAGAAATGATACAGCTGTTGCTACTATAAGTGGTAACAAAAGGACAAACCACACTCTTGGAATTGTTGACATTCAGCAGACTGTTACTAACCATTTCCCCTTGTTCATTACCATCTCCAGATTAACTGACATCTGCAATAGAATACTGGTTGTAATCAGAGACCATACCTGTATCATACATAGACACAGTGATATTACTGGACAGTAATAGAACATACACACTGCTCTCCCGTTTATTGATAACTTTCTCCTGCACTCTGAACACAAGATGATGAGGGTGGGTCTATATCACAACATCGAAGTCTCACAACTTTGAATGTTGTAACATCAAACTGGAAACCTCGAAGACTTAAAACCTCTAAGACTGAAAACAGCAATTTTTTCCCTGGGGAAATAAATCGCTGTTCCAGTACAAAATACTAAACACACAAACACTACAAACTGGCTCTAATATGGGGGGTTTTGCCCCCACACCCCCCTACTTAAATATACCAGATACGAGATCGCACCACAGTGAAGGAAATAGTGAAGCCGCAGAAATGGCCCACTAAATTCTTTCCCTGGGAAAGAATTCAAAGTTCCGCGGCTTCAATATTGTCAGACTTCGGGGTTTCCAGTTAAATGTTACAACATTCAAAGTTGTAAGACTTTGATGTTGTAATATAGACCCATGAGGGTACCCCCTATTCAAAAACAGGTTGCCAATATAAGCACACTCATTCACATAATCACTGTGTTCTAATGCCATATGTGCTGCCCTCACCATCTGTCCCTTAACTACACCCCGCTTAACATGTAAGGGGTGACTGCTAGGTAGTCTTTTTGTGTATGGTAGACCTTAGTCCTGTTCTGGTCTCATTCTTGGAAGTTAACACATCTAGATAAGCTATCTGGTCTGGACTGATAGTATGGGTAAATTTAAAAAATTCAGTTGTCTGAGTGATGTACTCAATAAATTCAGCCACAATGGCCATGGGTCCCTTCCATGCTATAAAAAAGATCATCCAACTATCGGACATACAAAAAAAAAATGCTGAAAATAAGGGCTAGGATATAAATAGAATCTCTCCCACCAGGCCACGACAATGTTGGCAAAAAGGGGGCCACAAGCGGACCCCACTACCACACCTTTGAGTTGCTTAAACATAGGTCCATCAAAATATATATAGTTATGACTTAGTACTAGCTCCATCAATTGACAATATGTATTTATTTTGTCCTGGCTAAAACTAAATTCCTCAAATAAATATAAGGGAAATCATTCCATACCTGTTCTATGTGGAATACAACTAAATAAATCTTTCAAATCAATGGTTATAAAAAACCCATGTTGGAATGGTAAAATCCCATTACATAAAGTGAAAAAATGCCAGAAATCCCAACAAGTATGAGGAATTTTTAAAACATGAGGCTTCAACTGTTTGTCCAAGAAACGGGCAATATAACTAGTCTTGGACCATCCCAATTCCAGTATTGGTCGTAAAGGGGGGGGGGTCATTGAGTTCCCTATGAATTTTTGGTACAACAAAAATGCCAGGGATCCTAGGACTCTCTGTGGACATATAGTTGCACTCAGTAACAGAAATCTGATCTTGTGTTTACATATCAAGCAATTCCCAATCAATTATTTGATATGCTACATGCACTTCATTGAGAGAACCTTCCTTATAAGTTTCAGCATATAAAAGCTGGAAAATTATTTGTACATAATCATCCTGGTGCATTATTACCAAACCTACCCCTTTAGCTGGTTGCATGTATATCAAATCACTGTGAGTTTTTAAATCATTTATTAAAAATCTCTCTTCAGTGGACATGTTGTCCTGTCACTTACTGTGTGCCAGATAATATCTGAAATCAGTTTCACAAGCTTGCTTAACATTTTTAAAACACTATTCGTGTCAGGATTAAAAGTACTAGGAATGCATATAACACAATTGTCCACTGGTACATTGTTGGCCCCCCTATATGTATGACATGCAACATACATTTTAAGATCACAGAACAGCTGCACCATATCCACTTGATAACTAGGGACAAAAGTATGTCCCTTACTAAAAAAATCAGCATGAAATGAAGTCAACTCTACAGAGCTATAATTATAGATTTTAAAGTCCCGTGCAGCATTATAAATTATAGAAAAAGTTTCATTTAAAGTCATCACTGAGCTCTGTAACTGTTTGTTGTGTTCCTCTGGTTCTGCAATTGTGTGCGATTCCCCTGTGGATATGGCTGATTCTGGTACCTCTGATTGTGAATACGTTCTGAGCATCATATTATCGGCACATCTAAAGGGGCCTCCTCCTCCTCGGCTTGATGTCCATTTGGAATGTCTTGTTTTCTTCAGGACCATTCCTCTCATCCATGTACCATTGTTGCCCACTTGGTGGTAAAGGGTAAGCCTTACCCTGACTGTAAGCTAAACAGACCCTTTCTAATTTCTTATTTTTACGATGGACTATGGAATTACATAAGTTGTCAATATCCTTGAAAATACCTTCATATTTAAATTTTAAAGTCCCGAAGAAATCATTGCTAGTTATTTTTTTATCCAGTTCTTTGATCTCAGAATATAGGTTTTCCATGGTGGGACTGTTGTATTTAACTAACAATTCCATAAGTTCACATCCACGATGGTCAAACATAACCAATAATTCCTGATGTAAAAGGTAATGTGGAATCAGACCAGTAGGGAATTTCGAGGCCCAAAGACCTTTTGGCACCTGTTGTAATTTTAGGCATTCTTTAAAATAAATATTTTCCTGCTGCAATTTATGATAAATGGTAAGCTTATTTTTAAAGTCCTGTAAATATGTGTCTAAAACTGTGCCATTACCTTCCACTAAGCTGGCATATGATACACCCCCATGAAGCCAAGTATCCAGGGAAAAAGCAACTTGCCTCTCCATGCGTATTCGTGGCCACTCGTGATGATCCAGTCACAGGCTGCCCAGGTGGTAATAACCCATTTGCACAGGCTGTAACAGGCTGCCCTGTTGGAAAGAGTTCATTTGTAGAAGTAGTAGCAGAATTGTCTTCATGATTTCTCAATAAAACAGGTGTATTGAGAAATTGAGTACACACATCCACATTAGGCGACTCTGCACTAGATTTTGGAACTAATTGTTGAACCAAAAAAGTCAAATGGTTTACCGAGTCTCTCAATTGACAAAATTCAGCCAGGGAAATCCCTCCATTGTTCTACTCTGCACTGCCAGAAGTCATGAACTGTGTAAAACAAACACCAACAGACCAGAAATCTCACTGAAAAGGCAGCACAGCTGAAGAAAACAAAATGGAATAAACCAGTACTGGAAAATACACCTCAGTCAAACAAGTTGAATCAAGATAAAACCATTTATTGTAAGCACTTTTGTTTAGAACAATCGCCAAACTTCCTCAGGCAAAAGTATTTAAAAAAAAAAAACAGTTTATACATGACATCAGCAAATTCAAAACTTTTAGATCAATGAAACACTAGAATAATGCCCTAAGCATTTTAACCATTTTTATGCTGGAAAAATATATGTATATGCATATGTACCTCTCTGTTGTTACAACCTTTACCTAAACTGATAGGAATATTACCTGTCATAAACCATTAACATTAATAAACTGGAAATGGAAATTGCATCATTTAAACCAGGGGGAAAGCTTGCATTTAAAAACACTTGCCCCCAGGTTTCCTTTTGCTCTAAAAATACTTTCCAGGCATAAGTTTCAACCTCTTAAGATGTCAATGTGGAACACAGATTTTAACAATGTGTGACAAATGGTGAAAATGCGGAACACCCTATTTTTGCACAGCGCGAAATGTGCCATTGCCATGGATTCATGGTACAGACTTGCATTTCACATTCACCACTTTAGATGTGTTCTACCCCTGTCCTACCGCCAGGTCTGGGCCTGAAAAGGTGCCTAAAAGGGTACTTAAAAGCAGGACCCTCTACTTTGACAAGAATGTGTCATTTAAGACATCATGTCTTGGAGCAGTTAAGACCAAAAGAATGCAAGATCTCACATCTTTAACCTGAAAAATAAAAACACACTAAGCAGAAGCACACTTACATATCCCAACATTTGTAAGCCCTCACATTCATGCCAGTATCACTACAGTGTTGTGTATTTTGAAACTCAGGTTTATAGCAGTATTTTTGTCAAGTCTGGTTTTGTCCTTCACTCTGCTCTGCTTTCTTTACTTTCGGGCATTTTTTTTTTTTATTTTCCATTTCCTGACTAAGCACACATAAGCATGCCAGTATCAACAGCCTTTGTTTGTTTAGAGTTTTTGCCATTAGTGTGCCATTTTGATTTTAAGGTAGGATCCCTACCTTAAAATCCAAATAGCATGCTAATGGCAAAAAATCTGATCCAAAGTACACAAAGGCTGTTGTGATACTGGCATGAATGTGCTTAGTTTCCAGATGTGGAAACACTACTGGAAAATGCCACTGAGTAAAGAAAGCAGAGCAGAGTGAAGGACAAAACCAGACTTGACAAAAATACTGCTATAAACCTGAGGCATTGGCAAGACAATTCAAAATAAATTTTTTTCTGAATTAGAAGTTAGAATTAAAAAATTAGAACTTCATTATTAAAATTGTCCATTTTCTAACATATCAACCAGCTGCACAATAATGTCACTTCAGTATTTTCCTTGAGCAGTTCAGCATCTTGCCATTATGAAAAGACACTAAAGTTACACTAACATTCTACTAGAAAACAAAACTTGGTACTTTCAAGCATCCCATTACTACAAAGATGCTCACTTTTGACATCCATCCACATACCTCTCGACCTTTTAGTGCAAGAAATCTGGACAAAGCCCACCATAATGTAAGCAGCACAACAAAAAGATACTAAATATTGTCATATAAACTGAGAACGTTCTAGAACATGATCTGTGTTGGCAATTACTGTCAGAGACATACTAGGGGGACATACAGCACAAAAATAGAGACACTAAATATTGGTCATATAATATTTAGTCTATGCCTTGAAAAAATAAAGTTGTAATCTCAGTTCAAAACAAATATTCAGCTCTAGAACCGTACGTGTTACTTGAAAACTGTAAATGGAATGGAAAACTATTCAACACAAAATAATCTTTGCAAAGGTTGCATTCATTTTATTCCTGGTCTTAAACTAGATTTTATAAGTCAAAATAAACACAGCTTATGATCTCAGTAGCCATTCATGCAACACATACTGCCAGCAGCATTTTCTTCATATACCTGTGAGCTTTCATATGAGGCTAAGTAGTTATACCAACGTCACTTGGTTTTAGAGATATTTACAGAAATAGGACAGTATTAGAATACATATAAATAGTAGAAATAATATTAAATATTTTTAGCATCACTAAATAGAGGTCAAATATCACATCATTTATTTAATAAGGTTTTTACTTAGATTCATGCTCATTATTGCATTATATTTATATTATTTTATATTATTCGATATAAGTAATTATTGTATTGATGTCATTTCCTGTATCGTTTGGTATTTAAGGAACCTGGGTAATTGTGTATTTGTTTCTGAAGAAGTTCACGTATTAAAATTGGTGGATGAAAGCGCTAAACAGTTGGTTTCTCTTTTGGTTTCCTGACTACTACACCAGTTTCAGTTTGGATTCATTTTATGTTTTTTTTGTCTGATTTTTGTGGTTTTCGTAGTTTTTCTGGGAAGTATCCATGGCAGCTGAAAGTGTTAACCTTAGCAGTCAAGAAGGTTTACTTGACTTATCAATATATCCAGTTCCTGCTAGTGGCTCTAGTCCTGGTACCTGTTTGGAGCAGAAGTCTCAGGAAGAGCTGATTTCTTTGCTCGTTAAAATTGTGAAGGATACATTTAATTCTGCAGCACACAAAGATAATTCCAACGTCGCTACTTCAGTTGACTCTGTGTGTGGTTCAGATTCATTATCAAAGAAGTAGATTATTGTCTACCAACGTTTCCAATTTACCGCCGAGAGACAAAGGAAGTGACGTCACAGCTACATCGAATGGTTTGGATCCAACAGTAACACTTACTTCCAGTACTAACAACAAGGGATTTAGTGAGACAAATGTTTGGAATTACGTTTGCAAATCGTACAACAATCAGTTTGCAGACATACAAATGGATGGGTTTGATTCTACACCAAGTAAGTCATTAACGTACAGTATTTATATGGACAACGTAAATTGTAAAAAATGCATATATGACTTAGAAAAATTGGTTTTTAGACACGTCACCTTGGAACTAGAGATTTCATATTTGGGAGAATGTATTAGTAGGAAACTTGTGCCTCAAGGTCTGCGGACAGCCAAGTTTCCTAATTGTGTCACCACAGGTGATGAGTTGAGTAGTAAGTTAATTGAGCTTTATAACAACACCGGCATTACTATGATGGGTTTTTTGGTTGCGCATTATGAAAACGAACTTGTGACTATCAAGGACAACATCAAACAATTAGATGACAGAATCAAAAGTTTTGGTTGTTTTAAAGATTATGTTATTTTATATAATGGTGTGGAGGTGAAGGCCGACAGACACCGGGCATCTATTGTGGCCAGGAAACAAAATAAACTCAGAAGGGACATTTTAGCCTATCAATCTAAACAAGCATATTTGGTACAGGATAGGGTGGATGAAATTTCTGATATCACCCACAATAAAGGTGACAATCAATGTTTGGTCCACAATAATGAGGTTAACGGGGATATAGAAACTCCCTCTACCTCAGTGGATACTCACGGTAGGACTGTGGGTTTAGATAACAACAATGGACTTGTTAAACAAGCCAACAAAGACACTAAGGGGGGTGTTGAAGTCTCTGAACATTCAAATCAACATCAAACTAATCACACTCAAGTGAATTATGCTCAGGCATTGGCCAATGGTAAACAGGCACAGAATCAAGGCCCTTTTTGTTTGAACAGGACACAGAACATATAGACTCGCAGGTGGAACAAAACCCCACAGAACAAGTGGAAGGGGAAAGGGAAAGGGAAACATTTCAACCAGACCAAGTAAAAGTGATAAATAACAGACAAGTTGAGGATTTTTGCATTAATGTAACTAATTTGTCTAGTACTGTGTTATCAACTGAAGTAGTTAATGTATTAAAGAAAGGTTTTTCTTTTATACCTAACAACAGAGTAAACATTGATAAGTTGTTAGTTGATTTTAGATTATATTTGAGAAAACTTAACTTATGTTACATTATGCAAGATGTGTTGGCTACATCTCACACTTCTTCCATTGTTGGACCCAAAAAAGCAAGTACCTTTAACCCCCCGTTGCACACTACACTCCAAGTTTTCCAGAATTTATGTGAAAACGAGTTTAGAAAGTTGAATTGTCAGCTGTATGAGGAAAATCTTAATCAAACAGAAAACATGCTTTACACGAATTGTGTAGAAATTCTAACATTAGAACTATGAAGGCTGATAAAGGGGGCAAGATTGTAGTTATGGACACCATTCACTACAACAAGTTAATGTCAGACATGTTACGCGACAGTGAGACTTACAAGGTGGTTTGTATCTCTGACGTGAAAAAAAGTTTTCAAAGGGTTGACGCTTTATTGTTTGACATGTTCAGCCAAGGTGAATTAGATCACCACAGTTATGAATATTTTTTGGTTGAGCATCCTAAACTTGCCACCTTATTTGGTATTCCCAAGATACATGTTGATCAATATAATCCACCCTTTAGGCCTATTATTTCAGCAAAACATTCCAAGACAGAAAACATATCTGTTTGGCTAGATTATATATTAAATCCAATTGTGCAGAAATCCAAATTTTACATCAGGGATTCCTGGCATTTATTGGAAGAATTACATCATTTAAATATATCTTTAGAATTTATTAGTTTTGCTACACTTGACGTTAAGTCTTTATATACATCCATCGAACAGGAAGAGGGCTTGGAATATCTTAGGGAGTACCTTACTAATCACACAGACTTTGACAACACTAAAGTTAATACCATCTGTAGTCTTATGGAGCTTGTGCTGGATAACATTTTTTTTAGATTTGACAAACACATCTATAAACAGATCTCAGGAGTAGCTATGGGGGCAAGAGTGGCACCAGCATTTGCTAATTTGGTGATGGCCAATTGGGAGCTCAAATTTTTGGTAAACCATCCTAGTTTTGGTGAGGTGTTTTCTTACTTCAGATTTATAGATGATTTACTTTTTTTGTGGACTGGTACATCTGAAGAATTTCTTGGTTTGGTGGATGATTTGAATCACACTACACATTTTTTGGAGTTTAAAATGAGTGGTTTTGGAGAAAGCATTCCCTTTCTTGATGTACTGCTTAGTGTGGATAAGATTAACAATAAATTCAACAGTAAAATATATAGAAAGGAGTTTTTTGCTAATCAATATCTACACAAGGACAGTCTACACCCCTCACATATGAAAAAAGGTGTTGTCAAGGGCCAAATCATACGTTTGAGTAGGCTCACTACAGTTGACAACACATTTTTAAAGGAAATTACATTTTTACGATCTTTATTTCTTTGCAGAGGTTACACAGCAGAATGGATTCATGACATAGAGCAAGAAGTAATTGTATTAAGGAAAGGAGTTGCTAGACCGATCCTTTTGTCCGGTGAAATTGGTATAAGCCCGAGATCCAATTATTGTGACACTTATAACACCTACAACATTGCTTTTCCTTTACCCATAGTTGATGAAACGTGGTTCATCAAAGATATAATAGTCAACAATTGGAAGGTAGTATTAGGAAACAAAGAGTTGGTTGGCACTTTAGGAGTTAAACCTACATTTACTTATAAAAGGGTTGTCAATTTAAAATCTATGCTTGAGGTAGACCACAATATACACCATGACAACTTTAGAGCTGTCAGCATTAAGAGGGGTACGTATGCATGTAAACATTGCAGACAGTGTAGGTTTATCAGTAACAGTAGTTGTGTTTTCATTAAGTCGCTAAATTACACCATCTGGGGAAAAGGTTATTACAACTGTAACTCAGATTATGTAGTGTATATTGCGATCTGTGTGTCATGTGAACATTATTATATAGGGAAAACGAAAAGGGTCCTGAAAAAGAGAATTTATGAACACAATCTAGCCATAAAAAAACAAAGATAAGTTTAATTCCTTTGCTAAACATGCAGCAGTTTGTACAAATTTCACGAAATTTGAATTTTCAGTACTAGAGAAAATCAATAATGGTGAGTTTGGTGGAGATTTAAATAATGTCTTGGAGTGTAAAGAGACTTTGTGGCAACTTGTACTGGGTGCTGATAAGTCACCTGGTCTTAAGGAGTCTATAAATTTAAAGTGTTTTTTAATATATAGGTAATTTAGTTTTATTCAAATGACTTCATTCACTTATAGTTAACACTATATATATTTTACACTCGTTTTTACTTTTTGTGTTTATAATTGTTACTTTATTCAATTTTCTGTTATCTATTTTATTTAATAAGGTTTTTACTTAGATTCATGCTCATTATTGTATTATATTTATATTATTTTATATTATTCGATATAAGTAATTATTGTATTGATGTCATTTCCTGTATCGTTTGGTATTTAAGGAACCTGGGTAATTGTGTATTTGTTTCTGAAGAAGTTCACGTATTAAAATTGGTGGATGAAAGCGCTAAGCAGTTGGTTTCTCTTTTGGTTTCCTGGCTACTACACCAGTTTCAGCTTGGATTCATTTTATGTTTTTTTGACAAATATCACATCAGCTTGAAAACATAATCTCCAATTATCCTGTATTCAGCATGGTTTTAGAATTCTTAAAACAAATATGACCAAGCAACGTTTGATGTCCAGCGGCATCAGTAAGCTTTTACTACAGAGCTACTTAGGCTGTAATGATTATATACATAACACAATCAGTTAATATTTCAATGTGTTCACTTTGCTTTTTGCTCACTCTTGCTCTGGACTTTTAATGGAAACAGTGACAAAAAACTTTTAGTGGAAACAGTTAAAAAAACTTTTAGTTTAACCCCTCAAATTATGTAATGCATGTTGTATGCAGGCAATCTTCTTTAAAAAACAATTAATTTAAATATCTGCAAAACAATACAGCTACTGAATCCTTTCTGAATGCCCTAGCCACAGCTACATTTATAAAAAACACTTACCTCTACCAACTTGTCCCCAAGCAGCTCAATACAATTCAGACTCCACACAGTACACAAAAATCAGCCCCTGTTGTCTAGCAGTCAGGCAGGCAGCAAAACAAAACTCAGACTTGACACTCTTGATCCTCCTAGAAAAACCAAAGCAATGGTTATAGACTTGAAGTCCCTTCAGCTGTTGATTCTTCTGGCGCTTGAGTCCTGACCCCCGATGTCTTCAATCTCCAGCCGCACTTATTCCTTATTCCTGGTCTTCTGCTGTTGTTGGAAGATCACCGCTTCCTGGAAGCCTTTTTCAAGCCATTATTTTGATGCAAAAAGGCTTCCCGGAACATGACCGGCCTATGCATTGGTTTGTGTGCCGCGATGCTGATTGGCAGCAACTGCGGTACACAAACCAATCAGAATGCATGTAGCAGAGCCACTGCTGTTCAATGCGGAACAATGGAACAGTGGCTTCACTGTCGTTAAATGTGGAGCATTCCACATAATCCGGAGCACTTGGATGCTCAGTTTCCAGGGACACCCTCCCCCCAGAATCCCCTTTAACCTGATGCACCACTACAAATTTAAAAACATGATCTGAAAATATCTTAAGATGTCTAAATAGCGCATTGGATTCTTTTTGGTTGAAACCTCATAAAAATGCTCATAAATTCTTTGAGTTAGTTTGCGCTGGGTTTTACCCACATAGAAAGCAGGACACTGTAAGCAAAATGCAATGTAAACCACAGCCTGTGTGTTCCAGCATCTGGAAAGTTGCTGGGGCATTTTTCATCCCAAGGGCATCTTCGTGAACTCATATACAAGCCAAAAAAAAGTCACAAAGGCTGACCTCTCTCTAGCTCTGGGAGTCACGGGCAACTGCCAGTAGCCCTTGGTATGATCAATAGTGGTAAGATACTTAGCCCCACCCAGCTGCTCTAGGGCTTCATTTGTCCTAGGCATGCGGTAAGCATCTGACTCAGTGTGACTATTTAATTTTCTGTAGTCCACACAGAACCTGGTGCTGCAGTCTTTCTTTGGTACCAGTACCACTGGGTAGTCCCAGGGACTGCTGGACTCCTGGATTACCCCTAGTTTCAACTTTTCCTGTATCTCCTCCCTCAGATTATGTTTGACTTTCTCAAGCATCCTATAAAGGGGCATGCTTAATAGGCCTCTGGGGTCCTGTATCCACATGGTGCTGCACCAGGTGGGTGCACCCTAGTTTCCCTGTGAGCATGGCCCCAAACTCCTGCAACACCACTCAGATTTCTCGAACCTGGGTAGGGGATAGCTGCTGGGACATTGCTACCCCTTTCAATGAGGTGTCAGTCCGAGCCTCACTCAGAAGATCAGTCACCAGGTCCCCCCTCAGACTCCTCCTGCCATCCACTGCAAATACTTAGCACCATGGCTTCCCTGTCATTGTAAGGTTTCATCATGTTCACATGGTGCAGTTTGTGCCCTTGCCTCCTGCCTAACAGTTCTACCATATAGTTAACATCACTGGCCTTCCTTACCACTTTAAAGGGTCCTTCCCAGGCTGCCTGTGGCTTTTATTTATTTATGTATTTATTTATCAATTTATTTGAAGTTTGCTTGCCAGGATAGTCCATTGGGCTAGAAGAGTCCATTTTCAATGGAGTCCTGGGGAGAAAAGCTCCACAGTATACAATGAATAAAATAACAATATTTCACTAGTATAGAATAACAATAGTACAGATAAAAATGCTATCTGAAGGTGCAATTTAGTAAGATGCAAAAACAGAACTAAAGGATCTCTAAGTGAATATTTACAATATTTACAAATATGTAATTCCTATGATTGCAAATGCAAACGTTACATCTAATACAACTAGAAGAAGATATTTACAGAATAAGTATTTCTGCTGAGGAAAATATGAAGGATGAGGAAGAGGCAGACTTGGGTATATGGGGTAAGGGGGAGATGAGTTTAGGGAAGAAGGGGGGTAAGGAACGAAGTGGGGAGAAAGATACTATAGAGAAAAGATGGGGAAGAAGACAGAGAGTTGGGGTATGAAATAGGTGTGTTACTGGGGAATTCATGTGGGATGGGAACAGGAGCATTCCCAGAGAGTTGTTAGGTAAGAATGAAGCAATGTTTTGAAAGTAGAGAGGCTGCTAGTGGTGCGAATGTGAGGTGGCAGGGAGTTCCAGAGTCGTGCTAAGGAGAAGGATAGTAGAAATTTGCCAGGTGGGCATGCAAGCTTATGCAATTCGATCAGATTTTGGGTATTGGTTCTTAGGAGTCTATGGGAAGGTGAATTTTAAAGGTTGATGCAAGGGAGGGGCAAAGAGAGGGATTAAAGAGGAGTTAGTGGGTGAGGTAATTGGGCAACTCTAGCCAATTTAGTTTGTGGAGGGCAGTACAGTGATGGGTGGAATATCTGTATCCAGTGACGATTTTGGAGATTTTGCTGTAACAGCAAGAGATTTTTGTCTTTAGGGAAGATTGTAAATTAGTTAGGAGTGGGGCACCATAAAGGAGAGAAGGGATAAGATATGTGGTAGAGAGAACAAGCCTGGTAGAGGGAGTGAGGTAGCAACTGTGGCGGTAGAGCATGCCTAGTTTCTGTTGGGTTTTTTTGATATTTGTTTGTAGGAGGGTATCGAACTTGAGCTGATCGTCAATAAGTACTCCAAGCAGTTTTGCATTGGATACTATTTCAAGAGGAGTATTATTCTTACTGATGATGGAGAATGAGTTTTTGTCAATTATTGTGGTTTTTGAGAGGGTGAATATCATGAGTTTGGCTTTTGATGCATTGAGTGCCAGATGGTTTTCTAGAATCCATTGCTCAGTAGAGGAGAAGGCATCTTGTGTTAGTTTTATGAGAGTGGAGGTGGAGGTGGCAGAGCAGATAATTGTTGAGTCGTCGGTGTATTGGATAATGTTTGCATTAGGGATGGTGCGGTCAAAGTCATTGATGAAAATATTGAACAATAAGGAACCTAATATGGAACCCTGGAGTACGCCAGTGGGAGTGTTGAGGAATGGGGAGAAGGCTTTTTTTCCATTTGATGGCTTGCTGCCTGTTAGAGAGGTAAACCAGTTGATAGAGGAAGGAGAATGGTTTATGTTAGAGAGTTTAGGAGAAGTTTATGACAGATAGTATCAAAGGCCTTAGAAAGATCAAGAAGGAGGGTAGACACAGTGTGTCCAGAATCACGGGCTTTATTCACCATTTCGACGAAGGAGAGGAGGGTGGTAATGGTGCTATGGCCAGGTCTGAATCCATGTTGTGTGGGAGTTAGCAGATGGTTGTCTGTGAGATATGGTAAAAGTTGTAGGTGGATACACTTTTCAAGAAGTTTTAAGATGGATGATAAGATAGCAATAGGTCAGAAATTAGAGATATTATAGTTGTTACCCCCTTTGCGAAGGGGAATAATAAAGGCCTTCTTCCAGAGTTGGGGTACATGGCCTTCTTGGATTGATCGATTTATGAGAATGCAGATGGGGAAGTCAATGGCATCGGCAGCTGTCTTTAGGAAGTAGGAAGGAATGTTGTCAGGGGTGTTGGAGCATGGTTTTAAGTTCTGGAGGAGTTTTTTTTATAGTTGATATGGGGATGGGTTTTATAGAGAAGAGAGGAGGTTGGGAGGTGGGAGTATTTGAGTAGGAAGAGATAGGAGAAGGTAGAGCAGAGGATGTAGGGTTGTTTGTGAAGGATGATGTTAGTTTGGTTATTGAGTTAATAAAGAAAGAGTTGAATTGGGTGGCTAAGTCCTTATCAGGGGGTATTGGGGTCTGGGCTAGGGTTTTCCTTTCTACCAGGGTTAAAGAGGGAGATGATACCATCCCAGAATTATTTTGAGTTTGTCTTATGGTTGCTTTGGAGTGAGGAAAAATAGGATTTATGGTCTAAAGAAATAAGTTTTTTAACTCTGTTACGAAGTATTCTATATTCATTTAGGGTGATGGGAGTTTTATGTTTATGGTGATGGTTTAGGGCTTTGTCTCAGAGGTGCATGACAACTAAGGTATCTTTACTTAGCCAAGTGACAGTGTTACTTTTAATCCTTCTTGTTTTTAATGGGGCAACGGTATCAAAAAGGTTTATAAATGTGGTGCTGAAGTAGGTGACGGTATTTTCTAGGGGGAGAGTTTTTAGGGGGCTCCAGTTGAAATGTTTTAGTGTGTTGGAGAAAGTAGGGGGGGTTGAAGTGTTTTAGGGAGCGTGTGGAGATGTAGGTTGGAGAGAGTTGTAGGGAGGGGGAGTGACGATGAGCAAAAGTGGGATAGTGGTCACTGAGGGAGTCAGGGAGGGTACCACAACTGGATATAGAATGAAGGTGAGAGACCAGAATCCAATCAAGGGTGCTACCAGAGGAGTGATCTTTGGTAGGTCTGGTAGTGGTGTTAATTAGCTGATTGAAGTTGTAGAGGTTTATAGTCAGGGGATTTGTGGGAGATTGAATAGTCTAGTTAATGTTTGTGTCGTCAAGGATTATAGTATCATTGGCTATGTTGGTGGAGAGCCAGGAGAGTATATCTTCGAGTATATGGACATTGTCCCCGGGGGGATGTACAGGGAGGCTATGCAAATAAACTTATGTCTATTTATTTGAAGTAGGGCCAGGATTAGCTCAGTGTTAGTGAATTGGGGAATGGGTTTAGTATATGGTGTAACTGACAGGGAGGAAGAATACAAGAGAGAGAGTCCACCACCTTTTTTATGGGTTCTGTCTTTTCTAATAATACTGTAGTTAGGGGGGGGGGTGTTATCTCAGAGTCTTTTATGGATGGTTTCAGCCATGTTTCGGAGATGGACAGGATGTCTGGTAGGTTATGGAGAAGCCAAGCATGCAGGTTGGAGATTTTGTTACATATACTTTGAGCATTCAATGCTGACAGAAAGAGGAGTTTTCCTGCTGAGGGGGGAGTATAAAGGAGGGAATTTGGACTGTAGGTAGGAGACGGGCCAGGGTTAGGGTGTACATCTCCAGAAAGAATAGTGGTAATAAGTTGGTGAATGTGGTAAAAGAGGTGTTTAGTCTGTTTGTTATCTGGTTTGAAGGTCATTTGTTTTGTAGAAGTAGGCCTAGTTAAGACTGGAGTAGTGTGTTTATGGGTAGAGATGAGCTTGTAAGGGAAGAGCAGAGAGTTATTGAAGGAGTACAGATAGGGACTAATGTGGTTAGTAAAGTATATGTGTTTTATAGTGATTGAACTTGTTGTGTGAAAAGGGGGGGAGTGGTTCTTATTGAGAGGCCTGGTGAGGAAGCTTAGATAGGACAAGGTGAGGAAGAAGTATTATGGTTATAAACTGCATTGGTTTTGAAAGCATTGTGGTTGTTTACACTTAGAGTGGGGGTGTATGGAATAAAGTTTACTATGGTCTGGGATTTAAGGTAGGGTTAGTATTGTAAAGAGATGCTAGGAGGGTGGGGTGTGGAAGTAAGGCGTGGAGAAGGTATGAGTTAATTGGAGTAGGTGTGGTTTATGAGTATAAGTGTACAGGTGCTGGGGGTGTGTGGGAATTGCGGGCAGGGTAGGGAAGCAGAGTGAGCCCACAGGGCGAAAGGAGCAGGTTGTGCCAAGGAGGAGGAAGAAAACGTAGCCAGCAGAAACAATCAGTAAAGCAGAGAGCACAAGGTAAGGAGGCATAGGCGGATCGAGACTGGGTCGCTATGTAGTTCAGGTAAACAATAGCAGAGAATTCACAGGGCTTTGGAGCAAAAGCACAGATGTTTAATGTAACTCAAAAAGAAAAAAAAAGTCTGAACCTTGTAGTGAGATAGGAGAGGCTGGTAGAGATAAAAATGCTGCCACCTAGTGGCCAAATGGAGTAAATGCTAGGTTACTGCTTATCTCTTAGTGGGGGGGGGATGGGATAGAGCCTGGAGAGCTTGAAGGGAACCTGACGTCCGTGGTGGGCTGCTAGCTAACACACGCTGAGACAATAGTTAACCATAGAGAGATGAGTTACACAATAGGGTACATACACACTGTTTTAAGTCCTTGAGGGGAGGCAGAATGGTTACAGGAAGCACTGTTGGGTCCCCTTAGGCAGTTTGTTCTGGGTTAGAAGCCAGGATACAGTGGAGACAGTGTGAGACGCCTGGGTTGGATGAGATGTAGCTATTGCAAGCTGTAAAGGGAATAATAATTAATTATAGACAAGAGTATAACAATACCAGCCACTAATGAGGGAAAAACTTCAGTTAGAGTTGAGTGAGTGTAGATAGGTAGCCTAGGGGGTAGGTGAGGAGTGTGGGTGTTTGAATGCAGGAACCTTAGAGCAAAAAGGGGGACTATGTAGGAAGGTAGAGCTAAAAGAGTAGTAGGTTAACAAGATAAAAGGCAAGTAAGGGCAATAGAGATAGAAGAGGGACAGTAGGCAGTGGATCACAATTCAGTATTGCAGCAATCAAAAACAGGCAAAAAACTGTAGCTGAATGTTACAAGTCAGCCAACTGTATCAATTAAACAATGACTAGGGCAACAATTTCAAGTTAAAAATGCATAATAAAGCATGCGGTGATATCAGCTGTTCAAGACTAAAGACCAGAGTGAGACAGCAATCAAAATCTGAGTAAACACAGTTGCACAGAAACAAGCATATGCTAGTTAAACATTAAAATGGTACAGCTTTTAACAGTATGGACATAAAAACAGGCCAGCATATATACATAGTAGGGAGATAGATATTGTATAAGCCTGGATACAGATAAAGCAAACAAGGAGTCTGTTCACAGCATTCAACAGTGAGCCGTATTCCATGAGCTTGTTGTGTCGACAGGAATGAAAATCATAACCTGATGTCCTACAGCATACTCTCTAACCTGAGCATTCCTGTCATACTAAACATTTTTCTGCTGTTGGGCTTCTGCCAGATTCTCCTGAGCCATACCCATGACTTCCCTGAGCCTTGTCCTGAGGTTTAGGACATATACCACAACAGACTCCTTGTGGGATTCACACTCACGCTCTCACTCATCACAAATCAAATCTAGAGGTCCCCTCACCCTATGTCCATACAGCAACTGAAAGGGTGAAAAACCCATGGATTCCTGGGGCACCTCCCTGTAAGCCAACAATAGATGGGGCAGATATTTGTCACACTCCCTCTTAAACTGGTCTGCAAATGCCTGTATCATGGTCTTCAGTGTAGAGTTTAACCTTTCAACAAGACCATTAGCCTATGAATGGTAGGGGTTGGTCTTTAGATGCTTCAACCCACGGCGCTCCCACAAACAAGCCAGCAGGTCTGACATGAAATTGTCACTTCTGTCAGTCAGTACTTCTTTTGGGAAACTTACCCATCTGAAAATCTCGAACAAAGCATTTACCACCTTTTCTGCCTCAATGGAGAATAGGGACACCGCTTCAGGGTACCTGGTAGCATATCTACTACTATTATGATGTACTTTTTCCCAGTGGAAATTGGGATACTCAGAAGTCCCACAATATCCATAGCTACCATTTGAAATGGCTCCTCAATCACAGGCAAAGGCATCAAAGGAGCTCTCACCTTGTCTCCTGCCTTGCCTACTTTTTGGCACTGCTCACAGGTCCTAAAGTACTCTGTTACATCCCTGGAAATCCCAGGCAAATAAAAGTTCTGCATAATGCATCTCTTGGTATGCTTTATGCCCATATAACATGCAAAGGGAATGTCATGGGCTATGGATAGAAGTGCCAGATGGTAGGCTCTGGGCAAAACCAACTGCTGTATTCTCTCACTCTCTAGACCTCCCTCAAGGGTCCACTCTCTAAACAGTAACCCTTTGTCCCAGTATACAGATTCCCTTTTTCACTGACAATCAGGTGCCTCACTGGCTACCTCCCTCAGGGCTTGTAATGTAGGGTCTGAGAGCTGAGCCCATCTCAACTCTCTCTTCATAACCCTTCCCAGCTCCCCTTCCATAGGAAGTCTAGCATTCTCTGACAGCGGTGCCTCACTGTCAGCCTCAGTACTACTGCTCACCTCTGACCTTGCAGTCACTCTGTCCAAAGGAACATCAGTACCCACAAGCAGCTGCCAGTTGTGGCTCACCTTCAGTCTCACTGCTACAGGGTATCTCCCTCCCTGAAGTAGCCACCTCACCACTCCTGTCTTCAAGCCTGCAGTCTGCCTGGGTCCACCAGGCTACCAGACCCACATGCTAGTCTCTGAGCCTGACTTCATGTCACTGCATGCACACAAGGTACTGCATTATCAAAATCATTCCTATTAGGACATCGGCAGGAATATCCTATACACCTACTTGCTTGCTTACTTTTCCACCCTCCCAGTCAAGATGAACCCTAGACATGGGTATTTATTTGGAATGCGGTCCCTGCTAAAGCTCTGATTGGAATAGACTGCCCAAGCAAGTAGTGCTCATTTTTAATCATTGCTGGCTTCACAATGATTAGGTCAGTGGCTGTTTCTCTCTTAGTAGTGGCCTGTTTCTCATCTACTAAGATAGGATATAACCTCTTGTGGTAGTTTGGTACCCTTGTTGTCTCCAGACAACATACTGTTGGCAATCTGTCATTCCCACTTACTGGCTCTCCCACCTTTTTTCCCCATATTGCCTCTTTGGACATCTATACGCTACATGGCCCCACTGTTTGCATTTAAAACATTTAACCCCTGGTCCTAACCGTGTACCTGAACTAGTGGCTTCCCCTGCTACAGGTGGACTCAGTTAGGGTGGTTTAGGCTGCTCACCATGGGTTCCCTGAGACCCACGTGAAGCATTGAGTATCCCTTTCCTGTGCAGTGATGCTCTGCTTGCTAGGTATAGGTTTCCCTTTTTCCGCAACTCCATTACCCTGGTTAAGAGTCATCTCCTTTTCATGTTGCCTCTTCCTCTCATTTTCTTCAGCTTCCAGATGTCTCAGTCTCTCTGCTCATTTGAATGCCATCTGTTTCTCTTTTTCTTCATCCTCCAAATGCCACAATCTCTCTACTGATTCTAGTTCCAACCATTTGGCCTCCAGTTCAAGTCTCTTTAACTCCAGATGGATTTTTTTAAGTCCTCTGTAGAAATGTTGAACTGTCCATTTTCTGAGAGTTGTACATCTCCAAGGCCAGTCTGGCTTTCTTCCTGGTTGCTGGTCTACGATGCAGCTGTGACCAAGGCTGCAATCATTGGTCATAGCTGTGACCAAGGCTGCAATCATTTCTGCTTTAGTCAGGTTGGCATGCACCAGTCCTTTGGCTTGGCACATCTCAGCCAATTGTCTCTTTGTCAGCTTGCAATACTAATCTGCTGACATCCATGCCTGCTCTCCCTGACTGACTAAGCTAACAAAAAATAAATAAAACTATTGTGATATGAAACTCTGAATGTTCACTGTGCGGCTGAATGAGAGTACAAACATCTTTTTCAGTGACCACTGTTTACAGGCTACAGGAGTTCAGTATCCACATCAATGAATCTAATATGTGGCTATCCCACCACTCCCAACCAATAAATGTGACACCCCACCACTGGCCCAGTAATCAAGGAGCCTCAATACTCACCATTAGCACCAGTGGGGGACGTACATTGGGAGGATGACAAGTACACACACACATTAAGACCACACAGGGAACACAATCAGTCCAGGGCTGATTTATTCCTGTTTCTCCAGATCCCTAATAAGACTCCCCAGTAGCACAGCTATAGAATGTGATCTCAGCTAAGTGGCCAATTCAAGACCTTTAGCACTCTCTCTGTCCAACCAGTGCTTCGTGTCCCTGCCCAAGTAGCAGACACATATACTCTTTGAGGTGTGATTTACACACACACACACACACACACACACACACACACACACACACACACACACCTGGGAAATGCTGGCACGGGTTTACTGTCTATGCTCCCTTTTGTGCAGACTATAAGGTAGTTATCACTGCCACCAGCCATGTTCTTATCAGCTACTTTAAGGGCCTTAACAAAGGGTGTCCAGTCTTACTGTGTAATGTTACTATCAATACAAATAGTAGTTTGACCAAGAGCAAGGCTATTAGGAGTGGCCCACAGTGTCACCACATAAATATGCAAGTACTCCTAAAACTTAAATATATCTCACAAAGATCAGCCATAATGGAAAGTTTAAGTATATTTAATAATAAATAATAAAAGAACAAGACAATACTAAATATATATATATATATATATATATATATATATATATATATATATATATATATATATATACAGTAACATTAGAGTTCAAAATTACAGGAAATATTTAAAACAACATTGCAGGACAGTCCCAAATAAATAAAGAAAAACATCTAAACTATGCTTCACTATATTCCTGAATGAATCTAGGAGAATTACTGTGCCCTAGTACACTTACTTAATTAGATTAGCAAGACAGATATGGTGGGTGGATCTTGATGTTTTTGGGTCACAGACAAAATACAAAATGTTCTCTCTCTCTCAGAGATTTCCCAAATTAATATCTCAAATATTACTGCTGGGATAGCTTGCAGTATGACCTAATTTCTTGTAATCTGACTCTATCCCAGGTAAACCCCCTGCTGGTGAAAGCTAGCAGTATTTAGCATCTACCTGTGAAAATACATACACAAGGGCTTCCCCTCAGATCTTTGCAGACCCTGGAAGTTGTAAAATAATTTACATTCCTCCACATATAAAGACAATACAGAAAACCCCCTGAATCACCATGCCATTGTCGTAGGACACCCCTGGAGCTTCTAATGCTTACTTCTCACTATCTCCGTGGTCCATCTATGTGCATTTTATATATTTGTAAATATTGTAAATATGTGCCTAATCTGAGTATAATATGTTCATATTATGTACTAGTACTAAAAGAATTGCATGATCTCCTGATTGTACTATGAGATTGTATAGCAATTGTCTGTTTGCATTTACCTAATGTTTATTCTGTATTAAACTATGTATTTTAATTTACTTCTTGGAGCTTTTCTCCCCAGGACTCCACTGAAAATTAGTTGTCCAGTTGGATTATCCTCGTAACACACATGTTAAATAAAAAATAAAAACAGTACAGAGATTATGTCTGTTGCTGCACTTAAACTGAAAGATAACATCTTTTTTATGGCCCAGCCATAAAGTAATTTAATTTCAACTATTTTTTCTGATGTTTTGCAAGTTAACCTCCTGTGTTCCAGTTTCCTGTCTGTTCCAATTTCCCCCTGTTAAAATATATACATTTAAACAGTTACAATAGTGTATATACATTTCTCTTCTTTTCCAGTACACTGTGGTTACATCTTTAAGCTCAATATTTTACAAACCCTTTTCAACGCACATCTGTACAAACCTAATTTGATATACAGATAGCATGCAGTTCTAATAAGGTTGTAACACAAGCATGTTACATGAAGCATGTTGACATTCACAAATGGCACATAACCATTTACAAAATTCCAGACAACTGTGCTGGCAGTATCTCTCTTTGTCACACTTCTAAATAAATCATGTTGATATTCACAAATGACATATAATTATTTACAAAATTCCAGATAGCTGGGCTGGCAGTATCTTCTTTTGTGACAGAGGGTATAGACCTGACAGATACAGGTAAGGAGTTCCAGGCCTTAGCAACCTTGTACAAGTACAGACAATGCCCAGGAGATTTGCTAGGTCTGAAGACAGACAACAGTTTTTAGTCACTGGATCGCAATGACAAACTGGGAACATAGTTGTGGTGAATGTTTTTTAGTGATGGACAGGCAGATGGATGCTGGATAATTTTATAGGTGATAAGAAGTTGCATATATGTTAGTTGATGTGGCAGTTTTAACCAATTAAGGCTTTTCAGTGCTATACAGGGGTGTGTTCTAAAAGAGCTATGTCTGCATATTTAGCAACTTTGTTATAACATTGTTCAAGTTTTCATTTTTGTGAAGCCTGGAGGTTAGTAAGGATGGGCTCACCATAAAGAAGAGTGGGAAGGCGATAAATAGTGGCAAATGTAGTTTTAGTTGCATCAGTGAGAACGTTTTTGGCCCTGTAAAGCATCCCTAGTTTTTGATGAGTTTTTCTTATGCAATTTTGTATATGCAGTTCGAAGGTAAGATTATCATCCACTATCACCCCTAATAGTTTGCTATGACAAGTGACTTCAATGGTTGTATTATCGAGAGAGGACTTTTTTGTTTTTTCATGAGGGTGGATTTGGAGAAAAGTGTTGTGAGTTACAAAACCATGTTTCAGTGGCTGTTAAAGCTTCCTGAGTAATTTTTAGAGATGTACCTTGTTGTCAGATGTGCAAATGAGTTTGGAATCATCTGCATATTGTATTAGAGTGGCCTGTTATGTGGCAGTTCAGAAGGTGTTGGTAAAAATGTTAGAGGAGGTAAACAAGGGTGGAAACTTTTGGTACACTGGTGGGGACTGGAAGGTAAGGAGAGAGTATGTAGTGCCATTTTATTGACTAATACCTATTGGACAGGTAGCTTTTGAACCACAGAAAGGTGGGCTGAGAAAGATCTAGTGAGGACATTTGAAGTAGAAGTTTGCTGTGTCAAAGGCTTTAGACAAGTCTAGTAATAAAGAAGAGACTAGTTTGCCATTATCTCTAGCTTTATTGACAGTATCTATATAGGTAAGAAGGGTAGTGCTAGTACTATGGGAAGGACAGAAAATGTGTCTTGTAGGGGATAAGAGTCTTCCTGCAGGAGATAGTCTAGCAATTGTTTTTTAATACATTTTTCAAGTATTTTGGCAATTTGTCATAAAACAATGCACTGCAAGACATGTAGATACTTCCTCTACAGTACACCATGTGTTTTTATGTATACTGTGGCATGGTGACTGCCGAGCCTGGAAAGCACACAGTTCATTGTGATGTTGAATCTACAGTTTATCTAGTAACTGGGGTTGCTTTTGCCAGAGGGGTGGCCATGAGAAGGAAATACAGAGTTTCTGAAGCAAACAGGCAAACCAGAGATATGTCACAGTACATTGCAACTAATAGGCATCACCTACCTCTAAATGTATATCACGGTCACTGTCTCATAAGGGAATCAGACACCCTGATTTCTGTGTTTTGAGGGGGTTCTGAAAATGAGTCTCCAGGGATTTATGTGTGAAGGATGAAGTAAATGTATGAGGTATCCCTGCAAACTGAAAAAGGGATATAAGCTATTGTTCTGTAAAGGAGAAACTATCAAATTTACCAATGCTTGCATGGTGAAGTGCATTGAAGGAAAGATGGTACATTCAACCGAACTTTGAAAAGCTTTTATATGCACTGCTGTAAACAGACTGGATTTTATTTTTAGACTTGCATTTGTTGAAACAGATAAAGACTGCATTTGTGGCTGAGTTCCTTTTTTGTTACTTCCTTTTTAAATCTTTTCATGTAAATAAGCCTGAATTTGAAACTGAAACATTTGTTTTAAAGACTATAAAAGCACCACAGTGTACACAAATAAAGATTCATTCAGTCCAAAGCCAAAATCAGATATCTGAAATTTTAACACAATAGTCACAACTAGAAGGAGAACAATTTAAGAACAAGAATGTAAGTACTTTCACACTGAAAGATGCTTCTTCAGGCATTTAAAATATTATAAAAGAGATTTTTAAATACTTGAAAACAATAGCATGACCCAAGTCAATGTGACAAGCCTCCTTGAGTTAATACAGGTTTTAAAGAGATAACATTGTTTAATCCTGGAGAAAATAAAGCACATGGTCTAAGGATCCATTCAAGTTATTTTTTTCTGTGCATCACCACCACATGGAGACATATTAACTACTTGTAAACAAAAAACTTAAAATGATGTTCATTGTCAGTAGACATCACATTTTTAAATAAAACATTTGTAGACTTAGATTTCTTAATATCATAAACATGTTCATTTATCCTTTCTCTAAAAGCTCTGGTGGTTTTACTAACACAGAGTGAGGTACAGGACTGATATTGTGCAAGATATATAACATTAGAAGTGCTACAGTCAGCCTAGCCATTATATATATATATATATATATATATATATATATATATATATATATATATATATATATATATATATGGTCTACTCATTACTGGATGTGCAAATGTAGATGTCTTCAATAAATAAGTACAACATTTACAATTATGACAGGGAAATGCCCCCATATTCTCAGATTTGGCAACTATAGGCAAATGTACATTTTTATTTTGTAGCAAACATTTGACTTGGTATGAATTCCTGAAAGTAAATGATGGAGAGAGACCAACAACTGATTTTATCAACTTGCTGATCAGTAAAATGTGCTAATTATGTCTTATAATATTTCAAACAAAGTTAATGCTTCTAGAGTATGTTAAAATGTCACCAAAAGGGGAGGGGCAGCTGAATCCTTAAGCCTCAATACTTCTGCAATAGTTGAATCAATGGAAACCATGTTGCATTCCTACTGTAGGAAATCATCCTTTAATTTATTAAATTCCCCGTTTAAATCAGAGTGCTCACTCATCAGTCTAGAGACATGCAAAAATTGACTTTCAAGATATTCCTAACCATATATGAGAGATGCATACACAGTCTATCAATATCTGTATTCTTCTTGCAGTTTTTCCTATACAAAGTTGTTTTAATGTTACCCCCCCCCCACGTGTTCTTCAGTAAAGTCACATCCAAAAAAATTAATCTCTGTGGTGGAGTATTCCATTGAGCATTCAAGATAATCAGTGGTATTATTCAAATATAAAACAAAATCAGACAACCCAGAAAGTGGACCAGTCCACATAAAAATATGTCATCCATAAAACGCATATAGCATTTAATGAATGAAAGGAACACTTCACTGCTAAAGACATATTGCTCTTTCCATTGTAAAAGCACCATAGTAGCATAACTATTAGCACACAAGGTCCCCAAGGTAACACCTTTAATCTGTAAAAATAATTGATCATTGAAATAAAAACATTATTTTCTAAAATTATTTATTATTGTGTTTAGTTTTCAGATCTTTGGTTTTAGAGACTGTTACTTTTATCACAAGCATAGGAAATCATTACATTAGTGGAGAATGTGGGCATAAGAACAACTTTTGCCATAAAATCAGATACATTGACCTAGATTACTGGCTCCTGTTTATTTCTATTGTGCACTGTATGAAAAGCATAAAAGCGCCTGTCTGTATGTGAGGATTTCTTCTGACAAATTAGATCATCATGACATTAAGAATAGCTGCTTTAAGAAAACATTTTTATCTGTTAGTGATTTTTTTTTTTTTTGTTCAAGTTAAAACCTGTGTGTACTTAAACTGTAGCTGCAGTATTCTGAGCAGAACTGGGAAAATAACTGATGATTTAGTAAACATTAATGTGACTTCAGTGAACTTTAGTACAGCTCTTCAAGAAAGACACACAGCCACTGATCAACACCTTCTCAGTCTTCAGCATCACATTTCCACTATATAATGCTACCCATTACCTGGATGGAATCCCAAACATCCCAGCATCTCTAAAAATTCTCAGATCAGAAGATGAAACTGAAGCCTGCTTGGCTTGGATTTGAGAAATATGGAGTGAATATAGACTTACTTCAAACTCAGTGGCCAGGAGACTATCCTCACATCTAATCAGGGACTCGCTAAAAGCATACATGAATCTTGAGGATGCTGATGCAAGGGATTATCAGAAATTGAAAGATAATATTCTGGTTAGGACTAGGGCTTTACCTAAGGCACAGTCTCTTAAGTATAACAACTGGACATTCAGTATGGCCAGACAGCTAAGGTCAAATATAGTTGCTTTACTGCATACTTTGAAATCATGGCAAGAACTCCATGTAAATAATCTAAATAAAATTCTTGAAATCTTTTTTTTTTTGGAGGGGGGGGGTATTCCAGAGTAACCCTAAGTTTTCTGAAGAGTTAGATGTTTTAGTATATTTTCTTAAGTGAAGTTACAAACCACAAGTCAGACTTGTATGCACCAATGACCAATAACAACCTTCACCTAAATATGTTTCATACTATTCGAACAAGGAAACAATTACCGTTAAAGATGATTTATTTTAACTGTCCTAGAAAAGGGCACATAGCAAAATACTACTCAGTTGCTAACAGCAATAATTTATCTGCAAAAAAATGTTAATGCCAGTCAGCAAGCTGTTCCTGAGTGTATAGTCTGCTTTTTGTCGCTTTGTTGTTACTAAACTTGTCAAATATAATACTGTGGTAAAAGGAAAGGATCTGCAAGGTTTGATGGACTTTGGAGTCATATGTGTGTATGGAAACAAAGGGGAGTAGCCTGTAATGCAGATAGAAATAAAAAATCTTTCAGCAAACTGGCACAACCAGTAGCTTTAGTGCCTAACTTAACATATAATGTAACAATGTAGCACCGCAACTTTCTCTTGCTCAATGCACTGTAGAGAGTTCAAAATAAGCATTGTTGGTTAACTTGTGAAACTAAATAAGGGGAGTTAGTATGCCCTGGTGATCACTATTATGCAACAAAATTTTCCTACGAAGACAACTTCTTACCACCTATAAAATTACCCAGAATCCATCTGCTTGTCCAGCACTAACATTTTACACAACTATGTTCCTAGTCTGTCATTACAATCCAATTATCAAAAACTCCTGTCTGTCCACAAGTCTGTCAAAACTGTTGGGCATACAGCAGGTGATAGTCTGTGTTCCTGCAGATGAAAAATGGTTGTACATTCATCCTGCTGTACAAGCAGTATGTACTCGTACAATGTTACTAAAACCTGGAACTCTTTACTTCTGTCTCTCAGGTCTATGCCCTCCATCCCATCCTTCAAAACCATTCTGAAAGACTTCCAGCCAAAAGCTGTGTCTGTTCTTGCTCAACACCAAGATAAACTGTATCTGTAAATGTGGAGAAATACCTGTTCATGCCTTACATCTCTCCTTAATCTCCCTTTGTAACTCTCTTCCTTACTCCTATCAATTTTTCTCCCCTTGCTTTCTCTCTAAATATACCATAAGTCTGCTTTTCTCTCACTTCATATAGCAATTCTTGTTTCTATTATCACTCACTAGTAACCCGGTGAAAACTGAGACAACCACAAATACACAATATTCCATTTTACCTGTCCTAAAGTGGAGAGCTTTGACATGTAAATGAGAGGCACTTGCAAAATAAACAAAAGGCATTTATTTTTTGTATATTTATGTATGGTTAGTAAATTACCTTATTTGTCAAAATGTCGTATATATTTTTTATATGTTGCAATAATATTCATATTTTTATATGTTGCATTTTTATATGTTGTACTGGAGACAACATTAGTTGGTTAAAGAAACATGATTCCATGTTTAGCAGACCAATGGTATCTTGCTGTTTTGAGTTCGTTTTAACCAATTAGCAAGTTTTACTAATTAAAGAGTTGTGATGTTAATAACTTTGTTCTGATGAAGTTTCCTGGAGTGAAACAAAGCACTTAATCTATTTTATTAAATTGTTCCTCTACAAGTCCTGGTGTGGTTTGTGATATTTGATAATGGGTGTGATCCTTTATTGGCTCTAGTTCTGCCGTGCTGAGTACTTGTTTCTATTATACTAACGTACCTTTAATTTCTCAATAAAGTGGCTAAAATTCTCTAAATACTAAATCATTTAAATATAACTTGTAGCTATTCTTAACCAATGTTTTCAAAATATGTCTAATTTGGTGAAATTAAACTGTATTTTTTTTTGTATTATTTTTAAAGACTGTAAAATTATTATTCTTAAAATGTATTTATTTACTTAACATTTGTTTACTGGGAGAGTCTGGCTTGGAAAGAGCCAATTTTCATCGGAGGCTCAGGGAGAAACACTCCAGATGCATCTCTTTGTAATGCGTGAGGAAACTGGAGCACCTAGAGGAAACCCACACGAATGCAGAGAGTGCATGCAGTCTCCATACAGAAGGCACCTTAGTTGAGAACCCCTTGCTGTGAGGTGACAACACAAACCACTGCACCGCTGCACTGTCCATGTTTTGTAATACTTTGGAGCTTTTCTCCTCAAACCTCCAATGAAAATGGGCTCCTACCCAGTTGGACTTTCCCAGTAATCAAATGTCAGTAAATAAATAAATAGCAGTTAATGCAAAGTCCACAGCAAAAGAACTAGTACTGTTTTTTTTTTTTATTCTGGAACAGGGAATTCCCAAGAAATTTTTACTGACCAAGGCATTCCAACCATCTCCAGAGTAATAAACAAACTTTAAATTGCTAGAAATATATTGTTACAGTAAATAAAATGGTGTAGGAGTAAAAGACACAAAAGGAACTAGCATCTGGTTCTGGATGGACTGGCCTGATAAATGAGAGCCTCTCAGCCTAGTCACAGCCATTCCTACAAATGTTGATAGACTGAAGGTGCTGAAATACCTTGTGACAACAGTGGAGTTTTTCCTTTTCTACACTATTGTATGACCTCACAGTAGATATATACAAGTTTGAGGGGGTGAGGGCTATCACTCCATATGGGGGCGGGATTACCTCTGAGGTTTGCCAAATGTTTTTGCTGCACAGTTCTTTTGGGTAAAGTAAATTCAAGTGATCAGCATGATTCCTTGATTAAAGTGATACTGAATTTTGCCAAAAGACTCAATTTGTTAAAGTAATAAAAGTTATCAATGTGAAAACTGACAGGGCAGGGCCCATAATTAAGAATATAGTAAGGGAAATAGGTGCAGAAGCTGCAGAAAAGATAGATAAATATCATACTGAAGGAAAAGGGAAAGGGGAACCCAAACATAGTCCTAAGGCTCTTCCTGCTACATCAAAGTACATAACCTTCAGAAACAGAAGCAGGCCTCTAAGGTTAAAGAAACTAAGACTGCCAATAAAGTAGAAAATGGGAAAACTACCAGTACCTCTGCTAGAAAAAAAATGCTTGCTACTTTTTATAGAGAATGAACTAGATAAGGGTGGAGTGCCTGTACGTGTATTTATAGGAGAAGATGGCCATGGCCTCCTCTTCATGACCAGATAGGTCATGCCAATTTCTAGAAGACCCATGGAAAGACAATACAATAAGTAGAGTTAAGGAGATTATAGCAAACGTAGAACACCTACACATTGAACTAAGGACCAACCTGTTATACAAGGGTAACCAAGGATGAAGAACAGAAACTGAGCCAGTTACTAGTTCCAAGGGCTTATGCAACACTTGTAACTAAGTTAGCATAAATCGATATATTGTGTGGTCAGTTTCGGAATGGATAAGACAAAAGCTAGGATTTTAGCTTGATTTTGCTGAACTGGTGGTATGAAGGACATAGACATTTTTGGCAGATTGTCAAGAATATCAAAACATAGACCCTAACACAGGATTTAAGATCTGTGTGATACCCTTATCTATTGTGGCAATCCCATTTGAAATTATAGCAATGGGCATTATAGTTCCAGTTGTGAAAGTAAGGGGCTGCAGTATGTCCTGGGGATTATGCATGAAAATGTCCTGAGGCAGTACCCTTATGAAGTTGTGAAACAGCTAAGGACATTTGCATACCACTGTCAAACAGATGGGCTAGTTGCACTTTAATTTTATGTTAAAGTCTGTTACAGAAGGCTACAGAACTGGATGGGAGAAACTGGGATCAGCTGCTTCCATATTTTATCTTTGCTGTAAATATCTCAAGCCTCAACTATTTTTACACCATTTGAACTTAGATGTCCCTGAGGTTTGCTAGATATAGGAGCAAAATATAAAAGAAAGAAAATACTTGAAATGTGATAGAACATTTTACAGACCTACAGGGCTGGTTAAAAACTGCAGTGCTTTCAGAAAAAGAATGCATGAAAAGAGCACAGGAGACAGAAACCAAAAATGTCGAACGTAAATGGTGATCTCAGAGAATTCAAACCAAGGGATAAAGTACTTCTGTTAGCACCCACTTCTGAAAAGAAGTTCTGTGCATAACGTTAAGCTGTAGAAGAAAATAGAATAAATAAAAGGTTGAAACACTCAGGAAAAGGAAGTCAGAACAGTTATATCAGAGAAATGATCTGAGGCCTTGAAGAGAAGGTGAAGCTTCCGCAGTGTGTCTGTAGGGGAAGTTAAGGTCTCCAGACCATATTCTGAAGTCAAAATAAATCAGACACTATCAATGTATCAGAAGCAAGTAGTAAAGGAATTTATACTCAGGAATAAAGATATATTTTTCAGAGTTGCCTGGCAGAACTAATGGTCACAAAGTATATTTGAAACTGAACCAAATGCCAGATCCCAACGCCAAGGAATTAAGAAACAGTTAAAGAAAGTGCTTAATCTAAGAGATGTACAAGAATCACAAATTGAGTAGAATAGCCCCACTGTAGTGGTCATCAAGTCTGATTGGTTTATAAAGTGTTGTAATAATTTCAAAAAATTAAATAGCATATTTAAATTTGATTCATATTTCATAATCAAGCAGATGAACTGAATGAAAAAATGAGTAAGACAAGGTTTCTGTCCACTTTGGGTCAAACCAGAAGCTATTGGCAAATTCCACCAACACTATAAACTAATGGAAAACAGCATTTTCCACATCAGTCTGTTTCATTACAGAATCCTGACTTTTGGTCTCCTGGCAGTATCTACAATATTCCAGAAGCGGATGGACAAAATTCTTAAACACCACTCCAGATATTCAATATCCTACCTGTAAGACATATTCATATTTTCTGAAAACTGGTAAAAGTCACTTAACAAAGTTCAAGCCATTTTAGATTCCCCTGCATTAAGCTACATTGACTGGAAATCCAACTAAGTACAAATTAGGCACGGAAGAAGCTTGCTATTTAATAGGCCAAGGGATTGTGAAACCACAGTCTGAGAAAACTGAAGCAGTACAAAACTGGTACAAGCCAACTTCTTTTAATATTTTTCTATGTATGACTAACTATTCAGTTAAAACTAAAGGAAAAATGCAACCACCTTTTGGTTTGGATGTTGGTTGGGATATTTTGCAGGCATCTTAATCTTTATGGGCATCAGCTGGTTTTAAAGATCCTGTATTTCTAAAGTATAGCCAAACTATCCACTTATGCTATGCTGATGAGGTCAATAAAAAGGCAAAAACATGCATGACCACAGCTAGTGGGCTTTGACTTTATTGACCTGAATGTAACCATAAAGATTTAAAAAGTAAAATAAAAGAGATTCGTGGACATTCAGAAGCCATGTAACTAAAACACTTGATGTACTTAAGGAGTCATTTTCGTATTTATTTATTTTATTTATTTGCATTTGTTTACTGGGATGATCCACTGGACTGAAGTGAGCCCATTTTTAGTGTAGGCCCGGGGAGAAAAGCTCCACATTACCAAGCACATACAGTAGAAAAGTCACAGTTGAATACACAAGTCGAGTCACAGTTGAATACACAAAGGTAAAAGCTCCACATTAACAAGCACATTCAATACAATACAATGTTCAACTTGATCGAGAGTAAGTCATTACAGGCAATAGTAGTGGTAAACTGGGGAATCAGGTTCTGAGTGGTGCAGAGTTGGCACATGTGCAGTGCTGTAGAGACGTTTTGAAAGAAGAAGCATTCCTTCTTCTTTCGGCTTTTCCTGGTTAGGGATCACCACAGTGGATCACCTGTCCGCTCATGATTGGCAGTGGAGTTTTTAAGGTGTTGAGTTGCCAGCCTGGTGCCCAACCTTCCACAGAGGGCACACACATGCACACACTCACACCTAGGACCAATTTAGAGTGTCCAATCCACCTACAGCATGTCTTTGGGATGTGGGAGGAAACCGGAGCACCCGGAGGAAACCCATGCAACCACAGGGAGGACATGCAGACTCCGCACAGAAGGCACCCCAGCCGAGGATCGAAACGGGGAACCTCTTGCTGTGAGGTGGCAATGCTAACCACTGCAACACCGCAGCCGCCCTCAAAGAAGAAGCATTCCTAGTAGTTCTTATTGGTAATGGGAGGGCATTCCACTGTTTGGCAACCAAGAAAGAGTAGAGCAACTGGCCATCTGGAAGGTTTGTTTTTCCTACTTTCAGGAGAAGTTGGTTTTCAGATCTGAGAGGCCTACTTGGATGGCAGTGAGTAAATACAGAAGTAAGGGTGGGGCAGTCTGAGGGTTTGAAGATAATTTTATGTGTATTTATCCCATGGGCCTCCATCACAGGAAATGGTTGTGTTTCTATTGCAGTTTTTTGTGAATGGTTTGTCTGTGTGACCTTTTTACCCTTTAGTTTGGATTTTAGTCTGGCTAACTATAATTATAAATGTATTTGTAATTTTGGGACAATAGCTTGCTCTCTGACTGAACTAAGTGTACAGTTGAATCAGAACAAGTCTTTAGACATCTAAAAGATATGCTATGTCAGAACTAATATGACATGGTTCAGACTTTTCCAAGCAAATTGGATGGCATAATGCCCAGTGTTGTCTTACGTTATAGACAGGGACGAGCATTCCATCTGATATACTAGTAGAAAACTCAGCAATACTGAGGTATGCTTGTCATGAAAGGAGATCCTGCCAGCCCATTTATCTGGAATTTTGTAAATAATTATATGTCATTTGTGAATATGAATATGATGTATTTAGAAGTATGAAAGAAGGAGATACTGCCAGCCCAGCTATCTAGAATTTTGTAAGTAGCTGTGTGTCATTTGTGAATGTCAACATGCTCATGTAAGATGCTTGTGTTACAGATGTATTAGAACTGTATGTCATATTGTACAGACGTGTGCTGAAGAGATACTTTGTAAGTGGTTGTGTGTCATCTGTGAATGTCAACATGCTTCATGTAAGATGCTTGTGTTACAGATGTACTAGAACTGTATGTCATATTGTACAGACATGCTGAAGAGATATTTTATAAAGTACTGAGCAGAAATGTATGTTTAGATGTGTATATTTCAGCAGGGGAACTGGGACACAGGTGATTATCTTGCAAAGCATCAGAAGAATAGTTGAAATTAAGTTACTTTATGGATGGGTCATAAACAAAAGAGATGTCATCTTTCAGTTTCAGTGCAACAGGAGACATAATGTCTAGAAGTAGAAGTTTTTTTGTATTGTCTTTAAATGTGGAGGAATGTAAAAGGAAGTTATGTCTTACCATAATGTTCCAACTGTATTGTTGATCCTCATTCAGTCATTACGTATGTGTATCGGTTCCGAGCTCGGAACCGAGCCGGCCATTTTCCAAGCTCGCGTCAGCTTCAAACTCTCGAGCTAAACTCTTACCCACAATTCCCCTCTCCCTGTTACTTCAGATTGAGTTTGCAAGTTAAAGAAGGTACAGGCTACTTCTAGTCAAATAACCTAAGAGAACTGGATGGTGAGATCCACTAGAAACCACAGGAGGGGGGAAGGAGGGAGGGTCGTAATGACTGAACGAGGATCAACAATACAGATGGAACATTATGGTAAGACATAACTTTTTTATCTGATATTGTTAATCCTCGTTCATTCCTTACATATGGGACAGAGTCCCCAACTACCTCTATTCCTGGGAGGCTCTCATGGAAGGACATTCCTGAGCACCATAGAACCAAAAGATGCTCTTCCCCTGGAGGCCAAATCCAATTTGTAATGATTGATGAAAGTATGAGGCGTAGCCCAAGTTGCAGCTGCACAGATGTCATGTAAAGAAGCTCTGGCATGGAAGGCAGCAGAAGTTGCCACCGACCTTGTTGAATGAGCTTTCATGGTAGTAGGCAACCTAAATGTTACGTTGTGTGTAAATAAAGATCACACAGTCCTTCAACCATCTAGCTAATGTGACCTTAGCAACAGCTGATCCTAATCTAGGTCCAGAAAAGGCCAAAAATAACTGGTCAGATTTACGAACGGGTTTAGTCCTGTTAAGATAAAAATGGATTTGCCTGTGAATATCAAGGATAAGTAGGCAATACTCTCCTCTGTTTGAATGGTTGGGAAAGAAAACTGGAAATTCAATGGCTTGATTAATGGACATTTCAGGGATCACTTTAGGCAGAAATGACGGATTAGTTCTCAGAGACACTCTATCTCTATGAAAAATCAAGTATGGACTCTTGATACATAAAGCTTGAAGTTCAGAAATACGTCTGACAAAAGTAATAGCAACCAAAAACAAGGTTTTCCATGACAAATACTTGAGTTCGCAAGAAGAGGCTGGTTCAAAAGGTGACATTGTCAGAGCTTGCAGAACTAATGATAAATCCTGTGGTTGAATAGGTTCTCTGAAAGGTGGCTTCAAATGATTCACACCTTTTATGAAGGTCTTGCACAATTTATGGGACATAAGAGAGGAATCTTGGACACACTCATGAAAATTAGAAATTGCAGCCAAATGAACTCTAATGGTAGAGGCCGATAGAGCTGATTGAAACACGTCGGCCAGATAGTCTAGCATTATCGACACTGGTGCTGAAAAGGGGTCTACTTGTTTATTTCAGCCAACAGGTAAATCTTTTCCACTTGCTCAGATAAGTAATTCTAGTGGAGGACTTATGAGAAGCAATAAGAATATCACGTACTGGTAAAGACAGATCATTCTGCCTGGCAATCAAGGGAATTGGAGTAGCCAAGCCATTAGCTTCAAGCTGTTCAGGTTGGGATGAATCAAGTTCTGTGGTGTGAGACCAACTCCGGGATTGGATGGAGGATCCATGGTCGATCTAGAAGGAGAGGCCAAAGGAATGGGAACCAAATATTTCATGGCCAATATGGTGCTATGAGGATTACCTTGCTCTTCAACCGCCGGGCTTTCTTCAGAAACTGGGGAATGAGAGGAAAGGGCGGAAATGCGTAGAGAAGACCCAAGGACCAATCGTGGACTAGAGCGTCCCTGGGTGACTGTCCCGGAGGGGGAATCAGGGCGAAGTAGTTGCTGCATTTGTAGTTGGCAGGGGATGCAAGGAGGTCACAGCAAGGATGGCCCCAGCGGTGGAAGATCACCGCCGCTATCAAGGGATTCAGGGACCACTCGTGAGGTTGAAGAATGCACTTGCTGAGTCTGTCTGCTATCACGTTGGAATTCCCAGGAATGTGTGTTGCTAGAAGAAAATGGCTAAGAAAAGGCTGGTCTACCCAGAGAGGAGTGTATGTCAAGGACAGGGGGCACTCGTCCCCTAAGTAGCTCAGCCTGCCAACTCAGAGTCCCTGGTTGGCCGTGGAGCAGCAAGCTATGCGTATCACAGCTGACATCCTGGGTCATAGCAAAACTTTCCTGCCATGAAGGCAACTGCGGTTCCTTACTGAGATCCATAAAGGGAACCGCAGAAGGGGAAGACTGTACTATATCCATGGACTTCAACGGCAATGAAGGAGGAGAATAAGAAGGTGTCTTTGGAGATGGGTGATCACCTCCCAAGGAAGGATAGTTCCTGGGGGGGGTAGAATACCTCTGACCAAAAATGCCTGGTCCACAAGACGCAACACATCATGTTCAGAAAGACTTCTAGTGGACCTCACTGAGACTGAGGGAGAAACAGGCCTATCCACAAAAGAGGCAGACTCTATGCTCATCTCATCTGATTGCACCGAGGACAACAGTGCCGAGAAAGACTGAACTACTGTAGTCTGCACAGAAGGAGTCATCGGTGCTGATGTCATTGTCTGCACCGACACAGGGATCGGTGCCGAAGTGGTTGTCGGTGCCAAAACTGGAACCGACAAAACTGGAATCAGTAATAAAGGCCTCGGTTCCGAGGAAGATCTCGGAGCTGATGCGGTCAAGGTCTCAGCCAACTGAACGGTCGGTGCTGATACAGTGGTAAAGGTCTGAACCAAGGAGCCCCTTGGTGCCGATATGTAGAAGGCTGCAGGAGAGGATGGAACCAAAATCACTAATGGAGCCAAAGGCTTCGGTGCCGAAAGTCTGGGCACCGAAAGCACTGGGGCTGACTGAGAAAGCTCCAGAGCTGAAATTTTAGCCTTTTTAGATTTTGGTTGTTGAGAGTCCCCAGCCAGGGACGAAGGCAAGGATTTAGCCTTAGTAGAAACATGCATTTTCTTATGGGCTTTAGGAGGGGTTGAGATATCTGACCCAGAAATAGCCTCTGAAAAGGGAGATTTTAGATGTCCCTTCAGTATCAGCTTATTTTTCCTTTCTAACAAAGTTCTATTAGAAAAGTTCTCACAAATAGTACAAAGTGGTTCAACAGATAAATGGGAAGCTCCCAAACAATAAACACATAAAGAGTGTGCATCAGAAGTAGGCAGTTTGTGTCCACAATCAGAACACTGCTTAAACCCCAGACTACCCTTTTTATCTGCCATATTAACAAAAAGAAAAGTACCAACAATGGTACAAGACAGTACCCAAAGGTATGAAAAAGAAAAGAAAGGGATTACCAACGATAGTAAGGAGAAATTACCTTGCGGTAAAAAGGGTAAGTAAAGGACAGAGAAGAAAATCTGAAATTATGAACGCTAGATGCGATAGGGCAAGAGACAATAAAATATTAACTTTTCTGACAGAAAAGTAGTTTGTAAATTAATTAAACAACAATTGACTGTACTTAGCTGAAGAGAAGTAGCTTGACACGACCAGATGGCAACGTGGCAAACAAAATCTGAGGTAACAGGGAGAGGGGAATTGTGAGTAAGAGTTTAGCTCGAGAGTTTGAAGCTGACACGAGCTTGGAAAATGGCCGGCTTGGTTCCGAGCTTGGAACCGATACCCATACATAAGGAATGAACGAGGATTAACAATATCAGATATTATTTTACGACTTTCACCATTTGCCAAAAGATCTGAGGTCTACGTATTTTCACAGATAGATGCTAAGTGCTAACAGCTGCAGTGGGGGCTTTCACCTGGGATAGTCAGATGACAAGAAGTGATGTCATGCTGCAAGCTATCCCAGCAGTAATATTTGAAATATTAATTTAAGAACTCTCTGAGAGAGAGACTGGGCATTCTGTATTTTCTCTTTGACCTGACAAGAACATCCACTCACCACATCTGCCTGCTTGTTGCTCTGTAAGTAAGTTAACTAGGGTACAGTAATTTCTCTTAGATACAGTCACGAATATAATGAAGTATAGCTTAGATATTTTCTTTATTTATTTGAGACTGTACTGCAATGTTGTTTTAAATATTTCCTGTGATTTTGAACTCTGCTGTAACTGTGATTATATGCTGAGTATTTCTTGTTCTTTTATTATTTATTATTAAATATATTTAAACCTTTCATTGTGGCTGATATTTGTGAGACATATTGAAGTTCTGAGAGTACTCGCATATTTATTTGGTGACACTGTGGGCCACTCTTAATAGCCTTGCTTTTGGTCAAACTACCATTTGGATTAATAGTATCATTACACAGTAAGATTGGACACCCTTTGTTAAAGGCCTTAAAGTAGCTGATAAGAACATGGCTGGTGGCAGTAAAAACTACCTTATAGTCTGGGCAGAAGGGGGCATATGTAGTAAACCTGTGCCAGCCTTTCCCAGGTGTGTGTGTGTGTGTGTGTGTGTGTGTGTGTGTGTGTGTGTGTGTGTGTGTGTGTGTCAGCTACTTGGACAGGGACACAAAACACTGGTTGGACAGAGAGGGTGCTGGAGGTCTTGGCTTGGCCACTCAGCTGAGATCTCAACCCTATAGCTGTGCCACTGGGGAGTCTTATTGGGGATCTGGAGAAAGAGGAAGAAACCAGCCCCAGACTGTCTGTGGTCTCTGTGTGCTTTTACGGGAAATTGCACTTTATTGTGTGTGTACTTGTCATCCTTCCCAGTGTACATCCCCCACTGGTGCTAGTGGTGAAGATTGAGGCTCCTTGATTACTGTTGCCAGTCATGGGGTGTCACAATACTATTCAACTATAGACAGAGAAATGCTGTATTACCAACTGACAGAACATATTTTGTAGTTAATATAATAGTCAAACAGCATTATTCACTGTAACTAAATTCATCTTTGAGGCAATAGATAAAGGACAACTAAAAGGTGCTCTATTCATCAACAGGAAATGTGCGATGGAGTCAACTGCACCCTGCTGCTTAAAACCCAAGTTCATTTTTGTTAAGTGAAAGTGCTCTACAGTGGCTCACTGCATACCTAACCAGCAGGACTTTTACTGTCATAAATAGTACAAGCACTTCCAAAAATGATACCAAGACCTTCAACCATGCAACCTCTTCTCTCTTCCATATTTATTAAAACTCATTAGCACCTATATGGTGTGGAATGTGACACTTCTAACAGCCTACATGCAGGGTACATTTCTGAGCATTTTTTTTAAATAAACTTAAAAAGCATAAGATAAATAAATGTAAATACTGTGTGAGCAGTTAAAGCTATTAAACCTGCACAAATATCAATGTTGTCAGCCAGAAGTATGCTTTACAGTGATAATTGGGCATTCATAGTCTTTTCATAAATACTATAATATATTATAATGTATAAAAACCTCAAATTATTTTTATTTTTTGCTAAACTTTCACAAACAAGTGATCTTATCATGGAAACTGTACAACCTAGACATATATTATTAGAACATTTTTGTTGACCACAAATAAACTTTCACGACAGCAAGAAATTCATCTCTGATTGTATGTTTATTGAGATATTTTCAGAAATATGAAAACATATGCCTAATTGTAAAATTAGCAATATAAATAGCACTGGATATCTCTCAAGATGTCAACTTACAGTGCAAATATCAAAGATAGTTTTATTCAACAACATCTAAGGTTTCACATAATGTCATACAGCAGCTTGTAAGTCACTTGACTTTTGAAATATTAAGTATATATGGAAATATTATTTATTTTCATAATTACTAACAAACAACTAACAATATTTCAGGTATAGAGTGATATAAATGGACATTGACAATTAATTTCTGTCTCTTCATCATGCCATATCACACCATATCCATCAACAGTATGTTGGTTTCTCAATTATGAAAATGTGAACATAAATATGAAAATATGAATAATAACTGAAAAAGTGATTCATTTCTCTACTGCAGCACATCCTAGATTAACAATCTTAGTGCTTTTTGTTAATAACTCTTTACAATTTCTAATACTATCTATTATTAGCTGGTAAGTTGCTTAGTTAAAGAAGCCAGACCAAAGAAAAAGGCTGGATGCCATAAAGAACTAAGGGGGTATGCACTGAAAGTATACAAAAAAGGCTTTTAAGGCTTAAATAAGTTAACAACCAATCCTTTGATTACCCAACCCTGTGTACTCTTTATGCAGATGACATAATCATACTAAACTAAAGTAAGTCACATCAAAAACTACAAGAAAAGCTAAAACTAGACTTCAACATTGCTACTGAAGTGGCTGGCTGACATGCCACTTGTATTAAACTGCAAGTAAACAACTGCTAGGCTATTAGCACTCATCAGAAACTCATATACAACCCCACAATAAACATCACTGCTCCACAAGGTACAGCACTAGTTACAATTCCAAACCAAAACTATCTAGGCATTACTTTCGATCAGCAACTCACCCTTGCAACATGTGTGCAAAATATCACCTAAGCTGCAGTCAGTCCGCTGAGGCCAGGATACAACAACCATCCAGTCTTCCCAAAGCTCTGGCTGCAGTCAGTCCGCTGAGGCCAGGATACAACAACCATCCAGTCTTCCCAAAGCTCTGGCTCCCTTCCACACCTAGATGATGACTGCTCATTGGCTAGCCCCTTGAAGGGAAATTAGCAGTCATAGTGTAGACAACGTCAGGGTTTTGTTACCCAGACAAAAAGAGAAAATATACTCTTCCTGAACCCTCCAAAAGATATAAATATATAACTTTTTATTGCAACAGTTAACTATGTACAGCAGAAAAGGGAAGGAGGGTGGGAGTAGAATTCGAGCATCTACTGTTACAATAAGTGCAACTTTCACAACTGTACCATGTTGATCATTTTCATTTGTACTGTAGCCTTTGGCTATTTGGGTTGATTACCAAAGTTTATCCTACCAAGCAGAAGGAAGGATTATGGCCCAGGAGCCCCTGGACAATAGTCACAGCAAAGCCAGTCCTGAAAATGGAAAATGAATCTAGTATATAATGCTTTGTAAAAGTATGTGCAGATGACAATGCTGCTACTTCTGGAATGTTTCTGAAGTCCCCACCTTTCCAATATGCCATCAAGGAAAACAAGGCTCTATTAGACTGTGCCTTAATCATGCCTGGTAAAGGTTTACCATGGTGGGAATAACAAAAAAGATATAGTAAGAAGCAACCAACTGGAACTGTCTGAATTGACACAGGTTGTCTTTTTCCAGACCCTTACTAGAAATTCAATAACTGTATAGTTTTCCTAAATGACCTAGGACTGACAAGATAATACCTGAGTTGCAAAAACATGATCAAAGTATCTATTATCCCTGTCATTCAAATTCTCAAAGAAATGAGGGGGATAGATTGATAGATTCAAAATACTCCCTAAAAGTAGTAAAGACATATATGGGGAATGTTTTTATTACAGATAATCTTATCTGCATAGAAAAGCAAAGAGCTTAACCCACTATGACTAGATGCAACTCAAATACTCTCTTGCAGATGTCATAACAATAGTCTACTAAAAATGAACCAAAAACAGCTAGAATAACGGGTTCAGACATAGACAGAAATACGTTTCCCAGCAAAAACTAAACATCCCTATTGTCACCTGAATAACAGATGACCTTACACATCAGCAGAAAAACCTCTTTGTAGGACAGCTTGTGCAAAGTCAGAAATGAAGAGGATGATCCACAGGCAGACATTTGGAAATGGATGAAAAATGCCAGGTGCCGAAGGAGTAAACAGGCCATAGGATAGTAACTCACACTAATAAATGTTTGAAAACATGAGGTAAAATCTCAGATAGAGCCATGGTTATACATGAGGCACCACTCAGAAAATCTTCAACACTAGGTAACATAAGGTTACCTAATAGCAGGATTTCTTACCTCCTTTAGTATTTGCCAGACAACTTCGTGAAGAAGGTACCCAAAATTTATTAGAACTGAATTATGTAGGCAGTCAGTTGAAGTTGTTTGAAAATAGGGTGCATCAAACTCACCTTATCTTTGTGATTACATCCATTCTCTGAGAAAGCTTGTGGTAATTGCCCTGGCCAGTTCCATAAAAAGGAAGAACCAACTTTCTTGGAGAGTTCTTCTGAATCTTCAGAAGGATCCTGGATAATAATAATTCTAATTATTAACCAGGTAGGACCACTGGGTGCACAGTGCCTTCCCAAGAGCAATGACTGGTTAAGTAACTTGCTTAAGGTCACATAAGAGGGCTAAGGGAATCAAACCCTGTACCACAGGAGCTAAAGCTTGCAACCTCTGCACCAACTGTCAGACCATCAGTGGCAAGGCTGGAAAGGCATGCAGGAACATTCCTGACCATGGGATTGAAAATTAATCTGTTTTCCAGGCTTGTCTGCAAGGAATCCAGGCACAGAACTTACCTAGTTGCCAGTTTTGGAAGGAGATGAACAGATCTTTTTGAGGTGTTCTCCACAAATGGATCCATTCCTGGAAGATGCCATCATTCAATTTCCATTCATGAAGGTCTGTCTTGGTACTGCTCAGCTTGCCTGCCAGTACATTTTGCCATGATGGTGGTAGGAAAGATGTGTGGATGGTTATACAATTCTGTACAGATACCTCCCAAACCATTACAGCCAGCCTGCATAGCACAAGGTAGAACCTGGTGCCCCCCCCCCCTGTTTGTTTATGTACCACATCACTGTCATATTTTCTGTAATCACCTATAAAGGTCCTGGAGAACACAGGTCATGAAGTGATTCTATGGAACTGATCACAGCTAACATCACTTTGACATTTATGTGCTTTGGTCTGTGAAGTATCCCACAGGCCTCACAACCTTACTCCTATAGAAACTCTTCCTCAAGTAAAAGCTGAAGTATCCTATTGCCTCCACCAATGCAGTTCTTTCTTGATAAAGCCTAAAACTGCAATATGAAAATTCCAAAGGATGAGAATGTTGGGTTCACATTTTCTTTTAAACACTGATTTTTTCTCTTTTATAACCTGGCAAGAGGAATCATAAGAATCATAGAAGCCATGAGCTCTAGAATCCTGAGATATCCTCTGGCTGAAGTGACTGATTGGAGAAGATCAATAAAGTTTCCAGATACAAATTTACCTTTTCCCATCTTAGGAATGCCTTTGAGGAGATATATAAAGAAGGCAAGTGTTTGCAAGCAGCACACACACACACACACACACACACACACACACACACACACACACACACACACACACACATTTCCACATTTACATTTCCCCAAACAGTGTCTCAAAATTCAAAAGTAAAACTACAAGCAGTACACAAAAACCCTGTCATAAATCTAAGTCCCTTTCACAGAAAGTGCAATTAGAGAAAACAAGAAACAAAGGTAAGTTGTCATGAAGTGTACACAAGCACCAAACCTAAAATAATTTTCTAACCCTAAAATACACATTCTGATACTTAATAACACCTTCAAACAAACTGGCTCAAACAGTAGAATAATGAAGTTACATTGTCTCAAAGTGTACACAAGCACCAAAACAGTCCAACAGTATTTGAAGTACATAAAACATTTCTCAATCTTTAACTCAGGGGTCTCAAACTCAGATGAGCAAGAGGGCCACAAATAACACCAAGGATTTTTTGGTGGGCCGCAAGTTCAAGTCATCCACAAACTATATACTTTTTTTTTATTTTTCGTTTAGAACCTGTTCTAAAACTTAGTGGATCAAAGGCACAGATACAGACTGCTTAAATGGAAATCTCTTCCTAAATTATCGCTTCAATGAAAAATTTTCACTGTTGGGTTACAAAGACAAATTCTACTTGTTACTTAAAAAGCAAACACCCAGCCAGTGTTAGTAAGTATTCCACATTTTACCCATTTATGGCACATTATGAGAGGCAGCTATTGTTCCAAATCTTGGAGATGAAAGGTTGAGACCTATGCAACCATACAGTACTACAAGTACTCCAATAACTCATCTACCACAACTCATAACTCAAAATCTCTAGCCTGGTGAAGTCCTTAACAATACATTGTAAGTTGTCCTCCCAAGATTTCACTCTTACTTACTTGTCTGAGAAAATGAATACCATGTTACAATATCATAGTACTAGCTGCTGTAATACTGAAAATAGTAATTGTTGGAACACAAATATCCTATTTGTTTTTAACCAACTTGCAAAACAAAGTCAGTAATGAAAATTATAGATTAATGAGTCAGTGAACCAAAGAATGGTTCACTGAATGGTAACCGAGTGCTGTGATGTCAAAGTACCTGTTATGATTACAGATAACTTCAAATCAGACACATGATTTTCAACACAAGTGCAGGACTTAAAAACATGATTTCATACTCTTCATTTCACATTTAGTTAACTTAAGAGAAATAACACAGTTACCGAGCTGTTGACAATAAATGAAGGGAGAAACATGAAAAAGAAAAGAACTGGATATCTACCTCCGCTGTTTCAGAACTGCCCAGAAGTAAAGTTTCCTAGGCAATACAAAACCTCAGTTAATGCTGACTGCTACCATGGAGATCAGGAAACACCACCAGTCACCCTCCTCCCCTTATGCAAACTCACACACACACACACACACACACACACACACACACACACACACACACACACACACACACACACACACACACACACACACACACACACGTACATGCACACACACACGCACACACACACACACACACACACACACACACACACACACACATTCCATGTAGTTGGGCTTAAGGGGGGAACAGAACAGAAAAGGCTGTACAGTGGGCCATACCTGAAACATGTCTAGTCAGGGGTGATTGTAGGTATTGGACACGTTTTAAAATGGAGCAAGCGAGACAGTTAGAAATACAGTCTAGTCATGTTCTGACAGGTGCAGCTTAGCTGCCCGCAAGTTGGATGACATGGGCAATAAAAGTTTGTACTATTCTCTTATAATATGTCACAGTAATCCCTGATAAGGCTGATTTCAAACTATTGATTTCAAACTATATCTGCCTTTCAGTTCTAACCAATGTGCCTAATTCAACTACAATGGAGATGCAATTGGTGGAGGATCGTAATAAACAAAAATCACCTGACTGCAACCTCCAGTCACATCTCCAATGTATTAGGCATGTTTGTCAGCAGGTTTCTTTGTGAAGAACAGAATGCAATTGAAGCTGAAACCAACAAATTTACCATTTTGGTGGTACATTTTCTGTTTTCATCAGAACATTGTGTGTTTTCTTTTTCATAGTGCAGTAAAAATAAATTAATAAGTTTAAAAAGGGGGCGGCATGTGCCCTTGCATCCATGCCTAAATCTGCCACTAGAACTGGATACCGAAAGCAAGTAATCACAGGCCACATAAAACTATTTGCAGTCCGTATTTCCATGCTTTAAATCCTTACACTTCAGTTAAAATGTCTCAAATGCAGTACATTTTCTTACAAAAACAGTCTAAGTATTCATAATAAGACCCATTCTAAAAATAGTAGTTTCCTGACAAACTTCTAATATTAATAATATTGCCAGTATTCTTCACAAAATGAAAAATTCATCAAAATAGTTTAAAAAGCTATTTTTTATTTGGGACTGTTCTCCTATGAAGACTAGTTGTCAGAAATGTAACTTGCAGTCAAGTGCTGATCCTGTGAAGCCTCAGAGCTGTTTTCCCTCGAGGCTGCAAGAAAGTATTAAAGTTGGGGCAATCAGAGTGTAGGTGTGAGAGGGAGCCAGAGCTTTTTGAAGACTGGTTGATTGTTATATCCTGTGCAGGATACAACCCAAATTGTCAAAGGCTGCTGCAGCAACAAAATGGTGAAAATCTTCACTGTCACTCACTAGAAAAAATATATGTCTACCACAACTGCCAGGGCAACTCTCCTGCTTAACTGCCTCAATTGCAAACTATCAAACTGTTCTTACTGCCCACCCCTAGAGCATGTAGTACATCTTAGACAAAGCAGCTAGTCCCTATGCTTATCCACAGTAAATGTAATCTGTCTGGCAATCTGCCATGGTTCACAAAAATAATAGGTGAAAGAGCTTTCCCAAAGCTTTCTCCTACAGTGTGGATCTCCCTTCAACAAAATATCTGGAGACCAAATAAACCATGAAAAACTCAATTTGGCACACTGGATCCAATAAAGACACCTGGACAAAGACACAATCACAGCCCAAACATTCCAAGTTAAAATCTTTAATAACACAAAGGTGTCACACAGGATTAAGCACTTTCGTTCCCCAACAGAGAACTTCATCAGAATAACACCTTCAGTTCTAACAACCATTTAAATACACATTCAATTAATTACATCATAAAAATCAATTAGTCCCTACCTAACAACTGCTTAAAGGCTCCATTGACAAATATCCACTTAAAAAATAATAATAAAAATATACATACACCAAAGTATATAAAATACAGTACATACTGGAAACATTCACCATTAAAAGAAAAAATGGCAGTACCCATACTCCAGTCTAACTTTGAACACTCTTTATAAAATATACACTACTAGTTCCACTACCACGAACTCAGTATTTTAAAGCTCTTCTTTTTAGTGCTGGAATAATACAGTAGTGCTCATTAAGACCATGGGAGGTACAGGCATCCAATCTCAGCTGCCATATAAGTTCCCTGTACTCAAAACTGGTTTTCCAATCCCCACCCCTGTCAGAAGCTATAACCTGCTCCAAAAACCAAAATTTAAAACTGGCCTGGGTACACTGTAAGTAATGCTTATACAAGGCATTTGTTTCTTTCCCTTTACTTATCTCATACATGTGTTCGTAAATTCTCTGTTTTAATTTTCTCTCCATTTTCCCCACATAGTATGAGAAACACTCCACACAATAGGCCAAATAAACCACTCCTTTGGTGTAACAGCTGTAATACCCAATTGCTTTGAGTCTATCAAGTGTACCCCAAAATTGCAGTTCAGACAGGTTTGAAATATACGGGCACTGGGGACACACCCCACACTTGTAGGTGCCCTTTCAATCGTTATTTTCTTTACTATGTTTAGTCCCTTAAAATATAGTTTTTCAAATTAGCTCCTCTTCTAAAGCCAAATTTCACAGTCTTGGAAAACACATCCAAGCTATTGGACATATGGGAAAAAAGATCCCAATACCTTTGAACAATATTTTTAACACCCCAGGTGTCTCTATGAAAAAGTCGGCCACAAAATATATGCCTTGACCGTCCCCTACTTCTTCTCCCAATCCTGCCTGGGAAACCATCCTCTGGAGACAACAGAAATTAAGTACATTTAAAAAACAGGTACTCCAGTCTCTAAATAAGGAATACAATTATCGCTGCTTAGATACAATAAATGTGATATCAAACAGCTTGTTCAGACGTGCACCAGCACAGAACACTTTACGTATCTCTAACAATGTAATTTGGGCAATCATGAATGCATGCATATATACAATAACTGCTAGTGGTAGGTAAAGATAGCAGACAATGGCGTCTCTATTATCAATTATTTCTTGTTCTTGTAAATGGTTGTTACACTCTATGCATTCATTGTACAGCAACAGTGAATTGCAACTATGTTTACTTTCTGTACATGTATTGCATTTATGCCAAAATATCTTGTTATTTTAAGTCTATATACTGCACTCACCATATTATACTATATCACAAATAGTAACTGTTTCTTGGAATTTGTAACTGCCCCTCTGGCCTGGATCAGGGCTGAAAAAAAAAAAAACAAACAAATAAATGCCTTGCTATAAAATAGGTCTTTATTACCCCCTTCCCCCCAAAAAATATTTATTGCGTAGGAAATTTGTGTTGGACAACGAACATGCTCCTCAAAAATGGCTCTATCATCATAAGGATTGAAACCAAAATTATTCCGATGAGTGTTACCCCTCCAGCTTTATAAGTTTAAAATTCATCATCATTCAGGTCACTGTCATTTGCATGCTGATGACTGCCTCAAGCTTACATGCCTTCTGACAATGCTAGAACTGGTGGTTCTGTGCTGTGGGGGGATGGGAGGTGTCATGTGGAATAACAACTACAGAGTCCAGGTAGCACACTGCTCATTGTGGTATTGTATCTACTATTTGTGTATCATTTTGGATTGCCTTAGCCAGATGGTCCATCATATGAGAAAAATACTAAGCTTCTGAAGCAGCCAGGCAAACAAGATAATGGCAACTTACCATGAAATCTAGAATGTAGCAGCTGCCTCTAGATGTATCATGGCCACTACAGATCATCTTCCCTGACCTCTGGGTTAAGAAAAAGTTCTGAAGACGTACAACTGTGTCCTGCAAAGGAAAAACTACTGGATGTGCCAGTACCTGCTTTGTGAAATGTGTTGAAGGGAATTTATTAGAGTTACCTCTGTCTCTATGGTAGTGTGTGATGAAAAGTAAAGACAGATAAATGCAAGTACTGTTTGTTCTACTAGTCAGCTTTGGGATCAAACCTTATGTATACTGCAATTGTGCTGAGTGGAAAGAGGTCACAGTGGATTTGGTTCTAGAATGAATTAATACTATTGTAAATGGACAATATTTTTTGGACTTGCATTTGTTGTAACTGATAAACTGAGTCTTTATGAAGGAGTTCTTTTTTTATTACTTTCCATTAGTTTTCTTTCTTCTAAAACAACCCAGAACTGGAAAACTGCTTCTAGAAACAATTTTGTTTACTGCAAGCACAGTAAATTTCCAACTATATATTTACATATCTATATCTATATTTATTTATATTTATATATATATATATATATATATATATATATATATATATATATATATATATGTGTGTGTGTGTGTGTGTGTGTGTATATATATATATATATATATATGGTTCCACTTCATATCATCAAATTATCATCTCATCGAATTTCAAATCATCGAGACCAAATCGTCAAAAACTCAAATCGTCGAAAACTCATAACATCGAATCTGAAATCACTGAAAACTATAAAGCAGCTAGAAATAACATCCCAGACACTGTTTACTACATTTATGCAGGGGGGCAAGCCCCCCCTGCACCCCCCATAAATTAAATATACCAACTCCAAGGTCACACTACAGTGGGGTACCTTTTTCCCCCCACTGTAGTGCGACCTTGGAGTTGGTATATTTAATTTACAGGGGGTGTGGGGGCGGAGCCCCCCACATGGGGGTGCAGGGGGCTTGCCCCCCTGCATGAACATAGTAAAAACTCTGTGGGATGTTATTTCTAGCTGCTTTATAGCTTTCAATGATTTGAGATTCGATGTTATGAGTTTTCGACGATTTGAGTTTTCGACGATTTGGTCTCAATGATTTGAAATTCGATGAAATGATAATTTGATGATATGAAGTGGAACCATATATATATATATATATATATATATATATATATATATATATATATATATATATCCATATATGTGTCTACTTCTTCTTTCGTCTTTTTCCTGGTTAGGGGTCGCCACAACGGATCACCTGTCTGCTCATAATTGGCAGTGGAGTTTTACGGTGCCAAGGTGCCAGCCCAGTGCCCAACATTCCACAGAAGGCACACGCATGCACATAATCACACCTAGGGCCAATTTGGAGTGTCCAATCCACCTACAGCATGTCTTTGGGATGTGGGAGGAAACTGGAGCACCCGGAGGAAACCCACGCGACCACAGGGAGGACATGCAGACTCCGCACAGAAGGCACCCTAACCAAGAATCGAACCGGAGAAATCTTGCCGTGAGGTGGCAATGCTAACTGCTGCACCACCGTGGCCACCCATATATACTTCACTGAAATCTCAAAATACTGAATTTCATTAGACTGACCACAATACCTAAACTAATGTCTTTCGGCTTTTCCTGGTTAGGGGTCGCCACAGCAGAACTCCGGTCCGCTAATGACTGGCAGTGGATTTTTACAGTGCTGAGCTACCAGTCCGATGCCCAAGCTTCAAAGAAGACACACCCATTCTTGCACGCACCTACCTGAATGTCTTTAAATGTCACTCGACCGCAAGAAGGACATGAAGACTCCACACAGAAGGCACTTCAGCCGAGCATTGAACTGGAGAACCTCTTGCTGTGAAGTGACAATGCTAACCGCTGTACCACCAGGGCTACACTGACCACAATACCTAAATTTCAAAATACTGAAAACTCATTTGACTAAGTCTCATTATACTTAAGGCTTACAATGCTGAATTTCAAGATACTGAATTTTAAGCCATATACATGATGTGTGTTTCCCCTCACCAGTGACTTGCTTGTGATAAAAACACATTACTGTAACTTAAATTGCCAACTGTCAGAATCCCAATAGTAGTGTAGAAAGTAGTGTTTAGTGTTTTTAAATGTGGGTATGTCTATTTACATTTTTATGGGAAGTATCTAAAGTAATATGATGGATGTTTTGTGTGCTTCTGGCAGTAGTGGCAGTGGGTACATTACTGTAAGATGAGTAAAAGGTATATTCCCTTTTCCCACTGTAGTGCGATCCTACATAGTTTGGTTTTATATCATCCAGTTTCTATTAAGATAGCAGTTAAGTAGTTTTTAAGTTTTGGAAAAGTTAGTCATTTGTGTTGTAAGTGTGCGTGTCTATGGCTTAAAATTCAGTATTTTGAAATTTAGCATAGTAAGCTTTCAGTATAATGAGCCTCAGTCGATGAGTTTTCAGTATTTTGAAAATTAGGTATCGTGGTTTCAGTCAAATGAAATTCAGTATTTTGAGATTTTAGTCATTTGAAGTAGACCCATATATATATATATATATATATATATATATATATATATATATATATATATATATATATACACACACATATATATATATATATATATATATATATATATATACACACACATATATATATATATATATATATATATATATATATATTTACATATATATATATGGGTCTACCTGATAACACCGGCACACGAAAACACTGACAACAAAATCACCGACACCACAAAACCGAAAGTTCAAAAACACAAAACTTCACATGCCCAACAAACCACAATCCCAACAATCAGCAAACAAAACAAACCCCCTGTCCAAAAAGCACACACACAACACAAGCACACCAAAATCCTTACAAACCTACACTAAACTTTACATACACAACTATCTATGCACTAACCTTAACCCAAACCCTAAGCCTAAGGTCTGCCACTATCGCACACTCACCTAACCCGTGCCCTAACCCTAGCTCACTTAATCCGCCCCTAACCCTAACCCCACACTTACCTTAACAAGTCGGTGTTCTCAGCGTCGGGATTTTCAACTGTCGATCATCTCCATTGTCGAACTTCTGGTGTCAGTGTTCTCATCAAGGCAGAAGGCCAACAAAAAATATACATTAATATATATATATATATATATATATATATATAAAGAATCTCTCATGAAGCATTGCATGTACTGTGTGTGTGTGTGTGTGTGTGTGTGTGTGTGTGTGTGTGTGTGTGTGTGTGTGTGTGTGCGTGTGTGTGTGTGTGTGTGTGTGTGTGTGTATATGAAGAGGTTGGCAGACATCATCCTTTTTAAATGTTTCTGGAAGTGAAACTAAAGGCAAGCCTAGGAACTGAACTTGGACCGAGAAGGCAGTTGTCATCTCTTTCCACAAGGCACTCTACTGCTCTGCAGTGACAAATTATTTAAAATTGAGGAGAAAGCAGAGTAGCATTGATGTCCTGGTTTTATGGCCTTAATTGACTTGACTATATCCCAGAAGGGGTTTAAATAGCAGTGGAGTCCTACTCCCTTTTTATGGGTAAGATACTTGACCGCAGTGCTGTGGTTCTCATCCCTCACTCTCCCCCTGTTCCTGTCGTCCTGCAGTGTGGTGTTTTTTATTAAAGCCAGCTGGGCTTATTCAAGAAAGACATTTGCTATGTATCAGCTCACAAGTTTTAATACTAGTTCTGTGGTTTGGAAGTGCTGGACAAGAAAAATTTATATAAAAGTTTTAAAAGGATTGCCTGGTTCCATTCGTACAGAACACTGTTTGATTATCTGTTTGAAATTCAGTGAAACTATCTGGCTTGGTAGGGGGATGGGAATAAATTTGAACATCAGTTTGGCTGATATAAACTTATGCATGTTTTGATAATTGAGTCATAAACATTTCTGCACAGTGTTTTGAAGTCTGATTGTTTTTAATTAATGTCTTTTCAAAGCAGACAAGGGATCCCTCAAACAATGCTGTGTGATGGAATTAGTGATCTAATCCTGAGTGTGACTGGTTATTGTTCAACGGCATACAGTACATGTGGCACTTGTACAGCTTATTCAGCAGTTTTGTAACTCTTTTGTTTAAAAAATGCTACAAAATGTATACAGCAGGGAAAACAATTGTGCCAGTTCGAACAGCTGCCACTTCCAAAAGCAACAAAGTAGCTGCTAGCTGTGCACTGTATACAAGTGCTTTAGTTTTTTTTTTTTTTTTTTTTTTTTTTTTTTTTTTGTTAGGGTGGTAGCCTTTTAATGTATTCTGTGTAACTTGAGTTTGGCCATTTCTTGGCTTCTCAAGTCCTTTTACTGTCTATGTCATCTTAAAGAGTAGATTTCCCATTTTCAAGGTAGGGAAGCACAGAAAAGTGACTCTGTCTTTCTCTCAGGTAGTAATATTATTCCGATAGTACACTGGCAAGCCAGCAAGAATGGAATAAAACTATAATCTGCTCCACGTTGCTAATGTTTACACCTCAAGCTCCTGAACACATGAATGCACAACGCAAATGCAACTCTTGCTTCCTGCGCTTCCTTTCACAAGGGCAAGAGACTGAGCCTTACGTGTCTTCCTCCCTTACAGATGTCTAATATCCAGTGTTTGTTCTGGTATAGTCTATCCTGAACATCTCTCCTCAACAATAGTTTTCTTAAACTGGAAGACATATTAAACTATTTCTGTGGGACTTTTATGGCACTATGTATAGCCATCTTAGTACTTGACTATAACTGGAGAATTTCTTGCCATACTGCAGATAACAAGCTCTCCCTTAACCCAGTACTATTACCTTATATTCTTAAAACAGACACACATAATTACACCAAGTTTCTGAGCTGCATATTTAGTGAGTCTCATTCAATTAATAAAATCAATTAAAAGTAATCTACATCCTAAAGATGCATGTTTAGTTTCTGTGGGCTCCACCTGCATATTATGTCATACTGAGACAGTCAATTGTAAGACCAAACTCCTGAGGTGTATATTTAGATGATCCTTTTTAGTTTACAAACACTGAAGAAATTTACAATATTCTTTCAGTTCACAGACTGCATAAATTATCCACACTTGTGTTTATTCATCCTCCAGTTCTAGTAAACCTAACTTTCCAGTCCTGATACATCTAAGTCACCATTGTCACTTGCCATGTCTCAGTACATACTGACAACACTGTCAGACATAATGCTCCTGTAAAACAACGCATATATTCGGCCCCAACAACATTCAGTCCTTCATCAATAAAAGGCATAAAGATCATGAGAATGTGCAGCAACACCACTCTGGTTTTAAGGAAAGGATTTGCAAGCCATCCCAAATCTCCTATTCAGTGGGTTATTTTGAGAAGCACCACAAAGCTGATAATTCTGTTTACTGCAGCCTGAAGACAAAACACATGACATGAGAAACATGGCAGCAACCAGCCCCAGTGATGGGACATATGAGTTTTATTACCAAGCCACATAGAAATCCAGCCTGAGCCCGCGAACATAGGTGATCTGAATTTTCTTCCCTTCTACAAAGAAATATATCCTGTCCCCAAGTTTTTTACTGGTGGCCTCCAAATAAGTACATTTACCACCCATCTTTCAAGAAAACCATTACTATCACAAAGCTGTTAGCCTCATAGGCCAACAGCAACATAAACACCTTGAAAGTTATATACAGTTTAGAATATAGGTATAGATATATACATGCACTGTATCTGATATGTGATCTGAGTGCTCAGGTGATAAAGGTCTCTGCTTTCCTACTACTGAGTCATTCACAAGTGATCTTAGATCCTGGATGCTTCTAATCCAGCCGGTTAACCATCAGCCTTTAACATAATTTCTAATTCTAAGCCCTAAAGGTGACTGATATCTGGTAGGGGTCCACAAGCCCCCCATCTGCATGACTTAGAGCACTTAGAATGCTCGTGACAGTTAATTTGGGAACTGTTTTTTGTAGCATGCAGACAGCATCCATTATTTTTCATAAACACAGCATTTCAAGGTTATTTCAATATGATTTTTATTACATAGGCCTCCACTTTGTATCCCAAGTCAAAACTCTTTACTACCATTATATAATCACCATGACTAATATCTAATTTAGCAATTTTAGTGCCAAGTACAACCATTTTACATAATCCCTTGAAAGTAATATTTAAGAGACAGTAGTTACTGCTTCCCTGCTCTTTCCATTAACAGAGTCTTTAAACATTAAACTTGACTTGAGACCTCAGTCCATCCTGCCACCTAGAGCATTCTAACACTGAGCATCTTAAAAGCATAATATAATTTAAAGTCTCCATAGTTTACAAACACAAATTCAAGACTAAGTTTCCTCTTCCTCTCTACTTACAATACGTGTTTCAGGCATACAGTTCTACCACCTAACCAGTGTCATTACTAAAGTCTTGAAGACAGTATGTATTTAGTCTCCTCTGCTATTATTAAAATATATTTTCCATAAGATATGTCTTAAACTCAGTGTGTAATTAAGGTCTGTATGTATGGTCCACATCAGAAAATAAAAAACTTCCCCAAAGTAGACCCTTTAAGGCTGATTTGGGATTCTGGATCATTGTCCTTACAAAACAGATAAAAGAAGTTACAGAATCCTTAATGACAAAGTCCAACAAAACACTGATCTTTCACTCCAGTCTTGCAGAGTTCCCATCTTAGAGGTCATTCATTGTGACATACTTTGTTTCTTTCATCCCACCCCTTCCTCACACTGACAAGTTTTACATCAAATGTGATTGCAGTGAAAGCCCTATGATAACTGTTTCAGTTCCAGTAAAACACATATGTAGCACTCTAGATGCGTTACCTCTTCTTGACACAGCTCTTGCTTAAGGAGGGCTCATGCTGATGATTTTATGACTTGGACTGCTGATGATTTTATGACTTGGACTTTTTCTACCTCCATATTTCAAACAGCAAGGACCAGGAAAGACTGCACAAGTATGCAGTGCAATCATTCTGAAAGAACTTACTTCTGTAAAAAGCTGCTCTCTCTCATGCAGTCGGCAGATACTGTATGGGATATTGCCTGGCAGTAGAAATCATGTGGTTTGTTTCCAAGCAAAATCTCGTCCAACATTTCATGGGTTGGTTTGAGTAGTTATTTTCTTACAGCTTATACTGCCACCTAGAGGAAAGAAACAAGATAATTCTAAAAAATAGATTTAGTTTCAAAGCATTTTTAAATTACGGCCCAACTGACATTTGGAACGCACTTTTATAATGACAGATGGCAGGGGTGTCGGATGTGACCTAGCTAATTTGGAAGGTTAGCATTTTATATGTGGCACAAAGTTCTACCATGGACAGACTTAGGTGGACTTGACAGTCATTACCTGCTTTCCATCACAAATCTGGCACTTTAACTCAAGGACTGTTAATGACAAAGATCTTGGTGCAGAGTTTAGTTTTATAATGTCGTATTGTTAAAAGTTGTCAGATACAGAATTTTTCACAATGGAGTCTTGTTTTGATCGTGATACAGAAGTCGTTAACAATGGTTTGCTGTTAGAGCCATGCAGCTGTGCTTATTTACAGTAGTGTCTTATAACTAGTAATGGCACATGAAAAAGCATAGTGTACAGCATTCGATGCATTACATGTTAGTGTAGGAGTGACAATATTTTACCTTAGTATTAAGACTTAGTAAAACACATAAAGGCATGGTAGTATAGTACTGTTGCTTGTAAAGTTTCAGCCCAGTGATATTTATAGTTGCACTAACCACTGTATATCATGATGACTTAAAAGTCTAGCTTTGATGAGGTGAGTCCACTGGTATAGTGCTTGTAACCCTAAGACATAGGCAACCTGGGTTTGAGTATGGGACCTGGCACCTGTAGAACAGACAGAGAGAAGGTAGGAATAAGTACACAAAGGTGGGTGAGCTCTATTACACCGTGGAGAAGGGCCGTTATGCCATAGGTGCAAACCCTAATGGCAGAATAGAGACAAGGCATTTTCATACAATTCCTTAAGAAAATATATAAAACGGTCACAAAGACATCAAACAAAACCCACAATGTGTGCACTGCTTGCTTTGTAAGCAGTCCTGCATAAAGATAAAGGCACAAGTAAAAAATATCCTCATCAGCTCAACAGCTACTGATGACTATCTGACAACTGGCTCTTGCCTTCCACTCTCGTGAAATATACTTGATTACTGCAATGCTATCATCTTGGAAATGTGGAATTTCACGGGATGATGTGCTGTGTTATGTTAGGCAGTATGAAGAGAAAACAATTGCCAATTGGGCAGGGGGTTGTTTAGATGGTTGAGGTGGCAGGGGCAAAAAATCTAGCTATGCTGGTGTTTTTCTTTCTAGCTTTATTTATTTTTTCATTGAATAGAATCAACTTCTACAGAATTCTTAATTCAGCAGAGAAATTTGAGGCACAGCAAATGGCTAAGTGGATACTTGATGCCACATCACTCACTGATCAATAACATAAATGAACTTGCATGCTTGAGTCTACACTGGGTTTTAATGCTGAGATAGATAGATATGTAGATAGACAGATAGATAGACAGACAGACAGATAGAGTAATTGATTTGCATTTTCTTACTGAGAAATTCCATCTGGGAATTAGAACATTACATTAGAGGTCTGAGAAGGACAGTCCCACTAGTAATTATTTTAATGTATAAATATCTATAGAAAGCACTACTTTTGTCCTCTGCAGTTTTGTCAACATCTGTTTAGTCAATACAATTTGATTGACAAAAGTAGCAGACTGGACACATCTCAGGGGTTGAGGAATTTGCCCTTCCCCTGAGAACTGTGTGGTCTCAGAGATAGAATATATAATTCACAGTGGGGGTGGTGCGGGGGGGTTCCTTCATTTTGTTTTAAGGTTTTTGCATGCACTGAGAGCGATGCATTCACGGGGGTTCCTTCATTTTGTTTTAAGGTTTTGCATGCACTGAGAGCGATGCATTCACGAGGGGGGTGCGGGGGGGTCCTTCATTTTGTTTTAAGGTTTTTGCATGCACTGAGAGCAATGCATTCATGGGGGGGGGTGCAGGGGTTCCTTCATTTTGTTTTAAGGTTTTTGCATGCACTGAGAGCGATGCATTCACGGGGGGGTGCAGGGGGGTTCCTTCATTTTGTTTTAAGGTTTTTGCATGCACTGAGAGCGATGCATTCACGGTGCGGGGGTTCCTTCATTTTGTTTTAAGGTTTTGCATGCACTGAGAGCGATGCATTCATGGGGGTCCTTCATTTTGTTTTAAGGTTTTGCATGCACTGAGAGCGATGCATTCACGGGGGGGTGCAGGGGGTTCCTTCATTTTGTTTTAAGGTTTTTGCATGCACTGAGAGCGATGCATTCACGGGGGGGGGGTTCATTCATTTTGTTTTAACGTTTTTGCATGCACTGAGAGCGATGCATTCACGGGGGGGGGGTTTCCTTCATTTTGTTTTAAGGTTTTTGCATGCACTGAGAGCGATGCATTCACGGGGTGTGGGGGTTCCTTCATTTTGTTTTAAGGTTTTTGCATGCACTGAGAGCGATGCATTCACGGGAAGTGCGGGGGTTCCTTCATTTTGTTTTAAGGTTTTGCATGCACTGAGAGTGATGCATTCATGGGTGCGGGTGGTTCCTTCATTTTGTTTTAAGGTTTTTCATGCACTGAGAGCGATGCATTCACGGGGGTGCAGGGGTTCCTTCATTTTGTTTTAAGGTTTTGCATGCACTGAGAGCGATGCATTCACGGGGTTCCTTCATTTTGTTTTAAGGTTTTTGCATGCACTGAGAGCGATGCATTCACGGGGTGCGGGGGTTCCTTCATTTTGCTTTAAGGTTTTTGCATGCACTGAGAGCGATGCATTCACGGGGTGCGGGGGTTTCTTCATTTTGTTTTAAGGTTTTTGCATGCACTGAGAGCGATGCATTCACGGGGGGGGGGTGCGGGGGGTTCCTTCATTTTGTTTTAAGGTTTTTGCATGCACTGAGAGCGATGCATTCATGGGGGGGGGGTGCAGGGGGGTTCCTTCATTTTCTTTTAAGGTTTTTGCATGCACTGAGAGCGATGCATTCACGGGGGGGGGGTGCGGGGGGTTCCTTCATTTTGTTTTAAGGTTTTTGCATGCACTGAGAGCGATGCTCGGCATGTGCTTAGTAGTGTGTAGACGTGCATAATATCGATCATTTGGTTTCAACATTATTCATGGCAATATTAGTGCCATTCGATAAAGATAAGTAAATCCAGATACATATATATATATATATATATATATATATATAGATATATACACACACACACACACACACACACACACACACACACACATACATACACAGATATAGTACGTACATATTACTGCAACCAGATTTTTGCAGTCGAGAAATTCGCACTACTCACATCTTTTAAAGTTAATTAAACGTAATGAACTCTTTTTAAAAGATTTTGCAGACCTGTATATATACACAGTGAGAGAGAGAGAGAAGCAAACAGTGTAGTCAAACAAAAAGCATAATAAATGAATCATTGGCACTACTTAGTATTTTACAATATGTATTATTTTAAGGCAGTAAAATAACATTATGATATGTTGCCTCATTTTAACAAATTATAATATGCATGAAACAGCCAAATAATGCAATTGATTATCTGAAGTATTAAACAAATGAGACAGTAGTACTAGTAGTAAATGAACAAGCTTCTGAGCCCCCCAAGCCTTTCTGTGTTGGAGGGAAGCCTTCTAGCTTATCAGTGGGAGTGGTAAGCACTAGGTAGCCTATCTACCATAAGATGAGTGGTTTCTGACCCAGAAATTCTAGCTTATTGGCCGTTTGGGCAGTTTTTCCATATCTTTCAACTTTCTGGTTTAAAAGCCTGCATTTGCACTTGTTTCCCACCTTTCCTGTAACTAGTCTAGTCCAGATACAGATCTGCTGTATCCAGGACTGTTTGTAAGCTTCTGAGCCCCCCCCCACAAGACTTTTTGTGTTGGAGACAAGCCTACTAGCTTATCAGTGGGAGTGGTAAATGTTTGTAAGCTTCTGAGTGGTGCAAAAGTCTGCTCTTTAATTTTTCTCTTAGGTCTGCTAGTTCTCTCCTCTCCTACATTTTACTAGGTTAGTAGTTTAATACTTTACCAGACTTCTTGTAGCAATTATTGTAGCACACAAAGGTGCTACCACCACTAATGTTTCTACAAGGAAACAGCTACTGTACTTATTATTAATGCCCACCTCTCCAAACATGTCTAAAGGTCAGTTCCCTGTGCTTTCTCCTATTTACCTGATGAACTTGGGCATCCTGAGGCAATGTAGCAACTGCCTCATGTAGACTGACAACCCTCTCCTCTTACCTTTCAACACTCTGACTTGCGAGAGATACACTTATATATCCAAATTGGAAGCCACGCACTCACCAGTCAAGACCAGAATAGCTAGTCAGAAGGAGAAGGTCAACACTTGCACCACACCACATGGAGCACATAGCCCTCCAGAGCACACACCAGCACTGCCTTCACATAAAAACACAAACCACACACACACCTTCGCGGAGGCTCTCAATAAAAATCTACCCAAACAGCAGAGCCCTCCAAGGCAGAAATGCACTCAACCACCACAACACAACACTAATCATGAGACACATAACTCAACCAAAGCCCCTAAGGCAAAACAGCATGCCCAACACACTAGTCATAGGTGACTTGATAGTAAGGCACACTGATGTCCCACTCACTAGGTTGAATAAGGAGAAAGTAACAGTCAGCTGCCTGTCAGGCACCAGGATCCACCACATAACGCACGCACTCAGGTCCCTCAACAACAGGTACAAATATGACTCTGTCATTGTACATGTGGGTGTGAATGACCTGAGACATACCTGCCTCGATTACATGAAAAAAGACACGGAGGAGCTCTCGGATTATGTAGCCCAGGCAGGTATGACCCTAGCCCTGAACAGCATCCTACCATCACCCAGAATGATACCACATTACAAGCAGAAAATGATTGATTTCAACAATTGGCTAAGTTTCTGCTGTCATTCTAAGTGGATCTGGTATCTGTCTGGCTGAGATGACACGACTGACTGACCTTGATGCTTTGTCAGAGATGGCCTGCATCTGTCACCCCTGGGATTCCGGATATTGACCAAGGCTCTTGCCACCCCTATAGTGCCTTTTTAGGTGGTGTTCCAAAGACCAAATTACCACCATAACAGCTACAAACAAATGCAATAGGAGGGTCATGCTGCTCAATGCTAGAAGTCTAAATCTCAAAATGCACTCACTCGAAACACTCCTTAAAATGGAGAACATCGACATTTGTGCTGTAACAGAGACCTGGTTCAAGGCAGTAGAAAGCACCCCTGCACTACCAGGCTATAACTTATTCCACACCTTTCGGCCCCAGAACTTGCACTGAATCTCCAAAGGCGGTGGTGTTTCCATATTCATAAAGGATGCACACACCTCTAGACTGGTATCCCAACATAATGCATCTGAGATAGTTCAGGTGCAGCTAACATTGGGTAAGACAGCAATTAAGGTTGTAGCCTGCTATAGGTCCCCAACCATGTCTCAAGACTCACACTCAACGTTCCTAAGCACCCTGGAGAATATTAGAGTCCAACCTAACACTCTCATACTGGATGACTTCAACTTCCCCCTCCACTAACTGGGAAAACTACTCATGAACCAATACACTTGCCCAACATTTCCCGGAATTCATTAATTCCAATGCCCTGGCCCAGCTCATTCTTACCCCCACAAGAGGTAGCAACATCCTTGACCTGGTCATTACTAACATGGGTGACCGTTGCTCTACACCAGTAGTCAACTCCTGCCTAGTTAGATCTGACCACAAACTAATCACCTTGGAAATCCACATGCCTCCTACCCCCCCCCCCCCCCCCAAAAGCTAACCACCATTTAAAACTTCTCCAAAGCAAACTTTGGGCTTCTAAAAATGGAGGCGGATAACTTCACGGCACCCATGGAAATTGAGAATAGTTGCATGACTGCCGAATCATACACCAATGCACTGTACGAACACATACACAAATGCATGGATCTCGCCATGGCCAATAGAACCACGACGTTCTCCTCCAAAAACAGGAAGCCAATCTGGGGGTCCCCTGCCATAAACAAACTCTACAACAGAAGGAGGAAACTGATGTGGAATAAGGTAATGTCCCAAGACTGGAAAAACTCCCTTATCAGCCTCAACAAAAAGTTGAGACCCCTCATCAAATCCTCTAAAGCTAGCTATGAAAACAGAATTGCAACAGATAGTAAAGACATTCACAAGGCCTTATATAGTAATGTAAAGAATCTCCATGGCAATACCCAGATTTGCTCTGAGCTACTGCACAATGGTACCTCCTATACTGAGTCAATAGATATTGCCAATATACTGGCCAACAGAGTCAGTGCCAACTTTACACCTCACTCCCCTGAAAGGACCAATCACAACACCAGAAGATTGCCAGGCACCCAGTATTATGGCTGCACAGATTAAAACAGCACTGTCCAAGGCCAAGAATACAGCTTCTATGTCTCCTGACAATATCCCTGGCTGTGTTCTACATGAACTACAGAGTGAACTGGCACCTCACCTGTGTGCCCTGTTCAGTCACAGCCTCACCTCAGGGTTTGTCCCTACCAAATGGTGCACTGCTACAGTCATCCCTCTCCACAAAGGAGGATCGACTACAGACCCTGGGAATTATTGCCCCATTAGCCTGATGAGTCTGACATGCAAAGCTATTATTTATTTATTTATTTTATTGAATTTGCTGACCGGGAAAGTTCACTGGGCCTAAGAAGAGCCCATTTTCAGTGGTGGCCCAGGGAAAAAAGCTCCACAATGTACACAGCAAAGCAAAAAATGTTATACAATAGACCATAGAGTACAATTTAACAACATTGATACACAGAATGTATTTACAAGGCAATTGTCAACAGCGTATGAGTAACAGAGAAGTTTTCACATCTGCTAGCATATTAACTTCAAATTCAAATAAACTATTAGCATATTAACTTCTATCAAAGGTGTTGGAGTTTTTAGAGAGGAGGAAGTTTGTGGAGTGGATGTAAGGTGGGAGATAGATATGTGACAGAAGGAGAAAGAGGAAGGTACAATGTATAGGTGAGATAGTGTAAAGGCAGAGTCAGAGATAGTGGTGAGCAGGAAAGGAAGATAAGGACATTAAAAGTGCAGGATAGGGCTACATAGTAGTACGAGGCTAGAAGTATATGGCTGCGGGTATAGAGGTACCTGGGCAACAGGAAACAGATTGGGATGGGAGTGTGAAGTAGGCAGGGGAGAGAAGCAACAGGGAAATAGGAGATAGTGGGTGGAAAGTGTATGGAGGTAGGTAGAGATAGGAACCTAGTGTGGGAAATCAACTGATTAGGTTGGAAGGAGGCTGACTGGAAGGAGGCAGTAGCATATCCGTTGAGAGAAGAGATGTAATTTTAAGGATTTTTTGAAGGAGGCCGGATTGCCAATCATTCTGAGAGAGGGAGGAAGAGGGTTCCATAACTTGGAGATGCTGAGAGTTTTGGCTTCACTACAGAAGGCAGCATTTTGTTTTCTGACCTGAGGTGGCAAGTGGGGTGGTATGTGGTCATTAAAGATGACAGTGAAGGGCAGTTTTCTGGTTGGAAGATTAACTTGTGGGCTATAGTTAATTGTAGGTATGTGAGGTGGTGGGGAGATTCTAGCCAATTGAGTTGATGCAGAGAAGAGCAGTGGTGTGTGGAGTATTTAGAGTTTGTAGCAAATTTGGTGATTTTATTGTAGCAGAAGTCAGGCTTACTTTTTAGGGAGGATTGTTGGCTGGTGAAGATGGGGACGCCATACAGCAGAATAGGGAGATGAAATGAAGAGGCTAGGGTCCTTTTGGTGGAGAGGCTAAGGAAGTAGTTATGCCTGTAAAGGGCTCCTAGCTTTTGATGTGTTCTCTTTATGTTACTGTGGATATGAAGGTTGAAAGTTAAATTGTCGTCGATAATGACTCCTAGCAGTTTTGTACTAGGGACAACTTCTAAGACAGTGTTATTTTGGGAGGTAATGGAAAACTGAGATTTGTTCATATGGCTCATTTTTGAGGGGGTAAATAATAAGAGTTTGTTTTTTGGGGGGTTAGGGCTAGGTGGTTTTTGGACATCCACATCTCAGTAGAGTTGAATGCTTCTTGGGTCAGATGCTTTAGTTTGGTGAGAGATTTACAAGAACAGATTATAGTTAAGTCATCAGCATATTGGATGATGGAGCTATTTGTTAGAGATAGATGGAAGTTGCTGATGAATATGCTGAAAAGGAGGGGAGCCAGTATTAAACCCTGGGGAACACCTGTACTTGTAGGAACGAAGGGGGAGGAGGAGTGTTCCCATTTGGTGGATTGCTGTCTATTATTCAGGTAATTAGTAAACCATAGAAGGGTGGGGGGGGTCCTAGGTTGGAGAGTTTGGTAATTAGTAGAGAGTGTGAAATGGTGTTGAATGCCTTAGATAAATCTAGAAAGAGAGCTGAGACTAAGGAGCCAGCATCATGAGCTTTATTGACTGTATCTAAGAAGGAAATGAAGGCAGTGTTGGTACTATGGCCAGGCCTGAATCCGTGTTGAGTGGGAGAAAGTAATTGGTGTTTAACTAAGTGATCTAAGAGCTGGGTGTGGATACATTTTTCAAATATTTTTGAGATGGGGGAGAGTATGGCTATGGGATGGAAGTTAGTGATGTCAGAGTTATTGCCGCCTTTATGCAAAGGGATAACAAATGCTTTTTTCCAGATGTCTGGAATGCAGGATTCTTGAATTGACCTATTGATTAGGATGCTAATGGGGTAAGCTATGGAAGGGGCTGCTAGTTTTAGGTATTCTGAAGGTAAGTTATCTGCAGCATTTGTACAAGGTTTTGTTTGAGGAGGTGTTTGTGGATGATGGATGTAGGAATGGGTGATAGAGTGAAGTAAGGTAGGGGGGGTTGAAGGATTGTGAGTTGGGGATTCAGTAGTATCAGGGTTGATGGGTGAGAAGGAGGTTGTAAGTTTAGTGATAGTATCAATAAAATATGTATTAAAGAGTATTGTTAGCTCAGAGGAGGTTTTGTCTGGGTTTGGGCATGGAGTAGGGAATTAATCGTTCCCCAAAATTTTTTGGGATTTTGTTTACTCTGGTCTTGCATAGATAGGAAGTGTTGTCATTTATCTTGGGTAACTAAGTGTTTGGTTTGGTTCCGAAGATATTTGTGATGATTGAGGTTGTTGGATGTTTTATCTTTTTGCAAGGTTTTCCATGCCCTATACCTGGTGGACATGAGTTGCTTTGTGGCTTTAGATAGCCAGCAGGCATGTTTAGATTTGACTCTTTTGAGTCTGAGTGGAGCAAGACTATTTAGGGTTTGTAGAAATGTAGAATTAAAGCATTTTACTGCTTCATTGAGTGGAAAAGTATTTAGTGGACTCCAGTTTATTTTTTGAAGTATGTCATAGAGGGTATCATGGGTGAAATTAGTCAAATCACGAGAATATCTATATTAGTGGGGGCTGGGTGTAGAGGTGGGATTCCTTGTAATGAATGAGGGACAGTGGTCACTGATACTGTCTGGGAGAGTGGCAGTGAAGGAGATGTTATAGGGTTCAAAAACCAAGATCCAGTCTAACGTAGACCCTTTGTTATTGTTTTTGTGTGGTCTGGTGACATCAGAAATAAGATGGGAGTATGTATAGAGGTTGACATGTGCACAGGAGTTTTTATTGGTGATGTCTAGATATGGAAAGCATCCTCATGGAACTAATAAAGAAGAATTTAGGGAATCTCCATACTCTGGATCCTACACAGTTTGGTTTTGTGAAGGGTAGATCATGCCTGCTCAACTTGGTCGACTTCTTTGAGTCAATCACCAGAGCTGTGGATGAAGGCAAGGTGGTTCATACAGCCTACCTAGATCTGGCAAAGGCCTTTGATACCATTCCCCACTCAGGAATCATAGAAAAACTCACTAAGCTAGGCATCAACCCCTATATCACTAGGTGGGTTGCAAACTGGCTCATAGATAGAACCCACAGTGTGCAAGTAACTGACTCCATGTCATATTGCAGACCAGTCACGAGTGGAGTCCCACAGGGTTTGGTCCAAGGTCCTCTCCTGTTTGGTATCTACTTCTCTGAAGTCCAGGCCAACACAAAGGGACTGACTGGCAAAGTTCACAGACAATTGCAAATTGGAAGCTATTATTAACTCCCTAGGTGATGTTGACATCCTACAGAAAGGCCTCACTGAGACCAATGACTGGTGTCAGAACCATGGCCTTAAGCTCAATGCCAAAAAATGTGTCATCATCCCCTTGGGAAAAACCCGATTCCCTTGAATTACCACATTGATGGTAGTCCACTGAACACAGAAGGTGTTATAAGCGATTTGGGAACACATGTTGACAGGAACCTCTCTTTTGACCACCACATTGCCACTGTGGTCAGAAAGTCCTTCTATGTGGCACATCTCATTACTAAGGGTTTTGCATCCAGGAATAAAGAGGTCATTGTCTCCCTCTACTCTTCCCTCATTAGGCCAATCATTGAGTACAATGCCCCATTTGGCATGTACCTCACTAGACACCTGCAACAACTGGAGAAGCCACAAAAGTACCTCACAAAGAGGATCCTAGGCCTTAAACACTTGTCCTACATGGACAGACTCAAAAAACTCCAACTATTCTCTGTCTCATAGCTACATCTAAAGAAATCCCAATCCCTCTGCACCACATGCTCCAGAGACCTCAACCTCATTACCACAATCAACAGAATATGCTGAAGGGACAGGTTCATAACCCAGAGACTGCCCATGCTATGGAATAGACTTCCCATACATGTCTAGCAAAGCACCTCACTGGACCTCTTCTAGAGAAATCTTGATGAGTGGATGGGAAATAGAAAATTCACCGCGGGGGTCACTCCAGTGACTCTACTCAACAGAGGCACTGGGAACTAAGGTCGGGTGGCATGATGCCAGGGTAATCCTGTGGGCTAGGCTTGTAAAGGCTACAGGGCCATTAGCTTAGTACACACCTATGAACCTATGAACAAATATGGACTCTCTGAAAGGAATATATTCATGGAGAACAGTATTAGTTAATGTTAAGAAGTAGTTTAGCTGTGACACAGCCACAACTTTGACTTAGGGCACCATAACATTAGATAATACCATGCATGGAAAACTGCTTATAATGAAAAACAGTGATTACAAAACTGAATTGGGCTGACACCCTCCAAACCCCAAATAAATAATAATTGGCCGGCAATAAATTGCCTGGCAGATTAACACAAAGAGTTAATCAGTTAATAGTCAGCTTCATCATGTAGGCCTGGGTTTGATTCTCTCCACCTTCATTTGTAAACAATATGTGCTCAAACAGCTCAATAATCAGAGAGCATCCTTTGGCTCTTAATGAAAAGATGCAATTATGCCTATAGGGCATGTGGAATTAACAAATCAATACAATAAACAATTTGGGAAATAGAAAGACCACTTGTTCTACACAACCTGCCAGTTTCTCTACAGACTAGATAACCTGTAGATCTTATATAAGCAATAGCTTTGTTGCCCCATTTCCCTCCCCCACAACCCTCATAGGAGGGATAGCAAGCTGTTGTTTTCTAGTGGTGGTGCCTTATCCTATACATGCAAACATTTCACCAGCATTTATTGCTGCTCTCTCACACTGCTTGCTTACGTTTTTTTCATCTGCTATAACTCCCAAGTCCACTTCCTGATTGGTTGTTGTTACTATTTCACCTCCAAGTATTTACAGTATTTCTGGAGCTTCAATTTCCAGATGCACTTTTTTCCATGTGTTTGCAAACTGAATTTATTCTGTCATGTCATACATACAATTCTTCCATTGTTCCAGGCCTCCTGTGACCATTTCTAAGACTACATGTTTCATATATTTTCCTTAACTGTATGTAACATCAGCAAAATAATATTTTTTTCATTCTAGACGTCATGCACCACAGCTTAAGAAGACAGTGATGAGGGGAGGCCACAGCACTAACCCCCTCATCTGTACAGTGATACCCCACTTATTTCATCCTTTAATTTGAGTAGATTCCATTCAGTATGACCCTCTATGTCATACTGCTTTTCCAACATTATACTTATAGGGGGGATTCATAAAGGTTACCAGAAGGTGTACACTACTAGTATTATTTGAGTAACCTTTCTGAATGAATAGTCAGCAGAAGCACTGTGATAAAGCTGTTCTTGAATTAAGAAAAGTTATCTTAGTTTGTACAAATAGTGTACATCTCATGTTGTTGTTGCTGTTGTTGTTGTTTGTCTTTCGGCTTTTACCTGGTAAGGGGTAGCCACAGCGGAACTCCGGTCCGCTAATGATTGGCAGTAGCTTTTTACAAAACGCCGAGGTGCCAGCTCGATGCCCAACCTTCAACGAAGGCACGCCCATTTATGCACGCATGTCTTTCGAATGCTACCCAACCGCGGGGAGGACATACTGACTCTGCACAGAAGGCACTCCCAAGCCAAGCCGAGAATCGAACGGGAGAACCTCTTGCTGTGAGGTAACAATGCTACCGCTGTACCACGTGGCATTAGTGTACATCTCATGTTAACCTTTATTAATTGCCCCTGTAGTTTTATGGGAAGTTACTAGCCACGCAGTCCAGAAGACCACTGAAGAACCTAGCCCAATTTTCCAATTACAATAGACTGCTGTCTAATTAAGAGACTTGCTCAGGTCAGACAATAAGTAAATGGAAGCAGAGGGAATCAAACCCTTTACCACAAGAAGTAGCTCGATAATAGCACATAGCCTTAATTCTCTAAGATAACTACCAGGCTAAATAATGCAAACAGCAACACATGGACTTGAACCTACCAAAGGTACGAGTGCTGCCTCTTGAGGCACAGACAACCATTTTTGGACTTACTCTGAGACTTTGTACTGTGATCACTAACCTATTGTTTGGTTCTATGAGTATGTCATCCTAAGGCAAGTAGATCTTACACACAGACACAACTGTTCTGATCTAATACTCTTTATACCCACTCAAAGAACTTGGGCTGAGCTCTAGCGGCTCATTTCCCATCCTCCCCTCTCTGGATCTTCCATTATGGAGCTGCTATCTGAGTTCTATTCATTTGAATCACAGACAAGGCTTTATACTTCTATGTCACAGAACTGAGTAACAGTGGCTAATTAAGTCTGAATTTAATATAAAAACATTGATTTCAATGAGTGCAAATTAGAAGCCTCATTTCTAGCCAAGGTCTTAAGCAAAGTGGGAAAATCAGTAAATTAAACAGATACTGTAAAACCAATTTTATCATTATTTGCAAATGTTTTGCATAATAACTCTATATGTGCCGGGTCTGAATTCATATTGCCTCTGTTCCAGTTCTTTGCCAAATTCCTGTTATTCTACAAATTATTTCATTTAGAAATTACTTTTATGTTTTTTCTTATAAATGTTGTCAAACACTAACAAGTTAATGGTTTCCTTCCTCTGTCTTGCTCCCTATCATGAAAGAGAATCAATTATACTCTCTTCCAGCTTTCAGGAACTTTTGCCTCATCACAATTTATTAAAAAGTTAGTTACTGGTGTTTACCAGATCTAGTCTTAATGTCTGGTCATCTGGTTCATAGCTGATACAAGGTTGCATGTTCAATCAGGACTTACTGATCAAATTAAGCTTTCGGTTGTATTATAACTTTGTTCAACCCTTGGTGATCTTCATGTTAGTTACAACACAAAGGAGGTGGAAGGGGTCTCCTGCTGCGTGGGGAAGTATAAAATAACAGTTTTTTTTTTTTACGTTCCATTTGACTTGCTAGCTCCAGTTGTACTGGTGTTGATTTACTGTTTAAGATATAACAAAGCATTATGCTCTGCCATCAGTTTTTGAAGAACTGTATAAACACATCCCATCACGTTCTATTGCCTTATGTCTTTTGGTTATGCAGTTTTATATTTTTTTCTGTTTTTGCAGAACTTACTTTTTGAAGGGACTAAGATAAAAGCAACTTATCCTTTGTTGTCCTATCCACTAGACCTGATCACCCCACTTCCCTTCATATATAAATATTGAACAGAAAAATTAACAACCCTTTAGAGATATCCTTTTCCATTCTCGATTTGTTACTATTGCCTTTTTTGATCTTCCATATTTCTGTATGCATCAAAAAACTGTTTTTCTTTCTTCTTGCATAAACTGAATGCCTTTTATTCAGTTTAGCACTTTGTTTTTCTAAATGCTTTTCCTGCATTCGTCTGAGTTGATCAATATTGTACATTTTCCTTATATTGCTTAAACACAATGTTTTCTATAACTTTTGATGCCATGTTTTGTTTCAGTACTAAGGTTTGTTTCCCCGCTTTTTGATTTATATATTTATTTTGCACTATGGTTTGCTGCTTCTGTGATAGTGGTTTTGACATATCTTCATTGACTTTCATGCCATATTCACACCTTTTTTTGTATGTTATCCGTTGATGAAAGGTAACTGTTGTTGAAACTCAGCTCTACCCTTTAATTCTCTTTAGTTCAGTCCATGCATATAAGAGGAGATCATCAGCTATTTGTATATCCCACCAGACAACAGGCTGCCAGTGTCCCTATGTCACACAGGAGCTAAGTGGACCCAGAGAAGTGCCATTGCTTCTTACAGTGGCATGGTCCATACAAAGTGAACAGCCCTACCCCCTTGGTATTTAGATGCTCTCAAGGAGGCTGGATCTGCAGTGAATCTGTTTGTTAGGAGTAAGCCCCAACTTGGGCCCAGGCAAAGGACTGCCCCACCCATCAACTTACAGCCCAAACCTGCCTCTGCTGTTGGATCCAACCTCTGCCAGCTGGTACCCCTATCAACCCTTTCAGCTGGGGAAAAGCAAGCTGACTTTCCCAGAGCTGCTACCCTTATGAACCCTTCCACCTGGGGAAATGCAAGCTGGCTTTCCCAGAGCTGCTACCCTTATCAACCCTTCGAGCTGGGGAAAAGCAAGCTGGCTTTTCCAGAGCTGCTACCCTTATCAACCCTTCCAGCTGAGGAAAAGCAAGCTGGCTTTCCCAGAGCTGGTACCCTTAATAACCCTTCCAGCTGGGGAAAAGCAAGCTGGATTTCCCAGAGCTGGTACCCTTAACAACCCTTCCAGCAGGGGAAGAGCAAGCTGGCTTTCCCAGAGTTACTACTATTATCAACCCTTACAGCTGGGGAAAAGCAAGCTGGCTACCCCAGAGCTGGTACCCTTATCAACCTTTCCAGCTGGGGAAAATCAATCTGACTTTCCCAGAGCTGGTACCCTTATCAACCCTACCAGCTGGGGAAAAGCAAGCTGGCTTTCCCAGAGATGGTACCCTTATCAACCCTTCCAGCTGAGGGAAAACAAGCTGGCTTTCCCAGAGTTGGTACCCTTATCAACCCTTCCAGCTGGGGAAAAGCAAGCTGGCTTTCCCAGAGCTGCTACCCTTATCAACCCTTCCAGATGGGAAAAAGCAAGCTGGCTTTCCCAGAGCTACTACCCTTATCAACCCTTCCAGCTGGGGAAAAGCAAGCTGGCTTTCCCAGAGCTGCTACCCTTATCAACCCTTCCAGCTGCAGAAAAGCAAGCTGGCTTCCCCAGAGCTGGTACCCTTATCAACCCTTCCAGCTGGGGAAAAGCAAGCTGGATTTCCCAGAATTGCTACCCTTATCAACCCTTCCAGCTGGGGAAAAGCAAGCTGGCTTTCCCAGAGCTGTTACCCTTATCAATCCTTCCAGCTGGGGAAATGCAAGCTGGCTTTCCCAGAGTTGCTACCCTTATCAATCCTTCCAGCTGGGGAAATGCAAGCTGGCTTTCCCAGAGCTGCTACCCTTATCAACCCTTCCAGCTGGGGAAAAGCAAGCTGGCTTTCCCAGAGCTGGTACCCTTATCAAACCTTCCAGCTGTGGAAAAGCAAGCTGGTTTTCCCAGAGCTGGTATCCTTATCAACCCGTCCAGCAGGGGAAGAGCAAGCTGGTTTACCCAGAGCTGCTACCCTTATCAACCCTTCCAGCAGGGGAAGAGCAAGCTGGCTTTCCCGGAGCTGCTACCCTTATCAACCCTTCCAGCTGGGGAAATGCAAGCTGGCTTTCCCAGAGCTGCTACTCTTATCAACTCTTCCAGCTAGGGGAAAGCAAGCTGGCTTTCCCAGAGATGTTACCCTTATCAACCCTTCCAGCTGGGGGAATGCAAGCTGGCTTTCGCAGAGCTGGTACCCTTATCAACCATTCCAGATGGGGAAAAGCAAGCTGGCTTTCCCAGAGCTGCTACCCATATCAACTCTTCCAGCTGGGGAAAAGCAAGCTGGCTTTCCCAGAGCTGCTACCCTTATCAACCCTTACAGCTGGGGAAAAGCAAGCTGGTTTCCAGAGCTGGTACCCTTGTCAACCCTTCCAGCTGGGGAAAAGCAAGCTGGCTTTCCCAGAGCTGGTACCCTTATCAACCCTTCCAGCTGGGGAAAAGTAAGCTGGCTTTCACAGAGGTGGTACCCTTATCAACCCTTCCAGCTGGGGAAAAGCAAGCTGGCTTTAAAGAGCTGGTACCCTTGTCAACCCTTCCAGCTGGGGAAAAGCAAGCTGGCTTTCCCAGAGCTGGTACCCTTAACAACCCTTCCAGCTGGGGAAAAGCAAGCTGACTTTCCCAGAGCTGCTACCCTTATCAACCCTTCCAGATGGGGAAAAGCAAGCTGGCTTTCCCAGAGCTGCTACCCTTATCAACCCTTCCAGCTGGGGAAAAGCAAGCTGGCTTTCCCAGAGCTGCTGCCCTTATCAACCCTTCCAGCTATGGGGAATGCAAGCTGCTTTCCCAGAGCTGCTACCCTTATCAACCCTTCCAGATGGGGAAAAGCAAGCTGGCTTTCCCAGAGCTGCTACCCTTATCAACCCTTCCAGCTGGGGAAAAGCAAGCTGGCTTTCCCAGAGCTGCTGCCCTTATCAACCCTTCCAGCTGGGGAAAAGCAAGCTGGCTTTCCCAGAGATGGTACCCTTATCAACCCTCTTCCAGCTGGGGAAAAGCAAGCTGGCTTTCCCAGAGCTGATACCCTTATCAACCCTTGGCTTTCCCAGAGCTGGTACTCTTATCAACCCTTCCAGCTGGGAAAAGCAAGCTGGCTTTTCCAGAGCTGGTACCCTTATCAACCCTTCCAGCTGGGGAAAAGCAAGCTGGCTTTCCCAGAGCTGGTACCCTTATCAACTCTTCCAGCTGGGGAAAAGCAAGCTGGCTTTCCCAGAGCTGCTACCCTTATCAACCCTTCCAGCTGGGGCAAAGCAAGCTGGCTTTCCCAGAGCTGCTACCCTTCTCAACCCTTCCCGCTGGGGAAAAGCAAGCTGGATTTCCCAGAGCCGGTACCCTTATCAACCCTTCCAGCTGGGGAAAAGCAAGCTGGCTTTCACAGAGCTGTTACCCTTATCAACCCTTCCAGCTGGGGAAATGCAAGCTGGCTTTCCCAGAGTTGCTACCCTTATCAACCCTTCCAGCTGGGGAAATGCAAGCTGGCTTTGCCAGAGCTGCTACCCTTATCAACCCTTCCAGCTGGGGAAAAGCAAGCTGGCTTTCCCAGAGCTGGTACCCTTATCAAACCTTCCAGCAGGGGAAGAGCAAGCTGGCTTTACCAGAGCTGCTACCCTAATCAACCCTTCCAGCAGGGGAAATGCAAGCTGGCTTTCCCAGAGCTGCTACTCTTATCAACCCTTCCAGCTGGGGGAAAGCAAGCTGGCTTTCCCAGAGATGTTACCCTTATCGACCCTTCCAGCTGGGGGAAAGCAAGCTGGCTTTCGCAGAGCTGGTACCCTTATCAACCCTTCCAGCTGGGGAAAAGCAAGCTGGCTTTCCCAGAGCTGCTACCCTTATCAACCCTTACAGCTGGTGACTGGCTATCCAGAGCTGGTACTCTTGTCAACCCTTCCAGCTGGGGAAAAGCAAGCTGACTTTCCCAGAGCTGATATCCTTATCAACCCTTCCAGCTGGGGAAAAGAAAGTTGGCTTTCTCAGAGCTGGTACCCTTATGAACCCTTCCAGCTGGGGAAAAGCAAGCTGGTTTTCACAGTGCTGGTACCCTTATCAACCCTTCCAGCTGGGGAAAAGCAAGCTGGCTTTCCTAGAGCTGGTACCCTTATCAACCCTTCCAGCTGGGGAAAAGCAAGCTGGCTTTCCCAGAGCTGCTACCCTTATCAACCCTTCCAGCTGGGGAAAAGCAAGCTGACTTTCCCAGAGCTGCTACCCTTATCAACCTTTCCAGCTGGGGAAAAGCAAGCTGGCTTTCCCAGAGCTGCTACCCTTATCAACCCTTCCAGCTGGGGAAAAGCAAGCTGGCTTTCCCAGAGCTGCTACCCTTATCAACCCTTCCAGCTGGGGAAAAGCAAGCTGGCTTTCCCAGAGATTGTACCCTTATCAACCCTTCCAGCTGGGGAAAAGCAAGCTGGCTTTCCCAGAGCTTGTACCCTTATCAACCCTTCCAGCTGGGGAAAAGCAAGCTGGCTTTCCCAGAGCTGTTACCCTTATCAACCCTTCCAGCTGGGGAAATGCAAGCTGGCTTTCTCAGAGTTGCTACCCTTATCAACCCTTCCAGCTGGGGAAATGCAAGCTGGCTTTCCCAGAGCTGCTACCCTTATCAACCCTTCCAGCTGGGGAAAAGCAAGCTGGCTTTCCCAGAGCTGGTACCCTTATCAAACCTTCCAGCTGTGGAAAAGCAAGCTGGTTTTCCCAGAGCTGGTACCCTTATCAACCCTTCCAGCTGCGGGAAAGCAAGCTGGCTTTCCCAGAGCTGGTACTCTTATCAACCCTTCCAGCTGGGGGGAAGCAAGCTGGCTTTCCCAGTGATGGTACCCTTATCAACCCTTCCAGCTGGGGGAAAGCAAGCTGGCTTTCCCAGAGCTGGTACCGTTAGCTACCCTTCCAGGTGGGGAAAAGCAGGCTGGCTTTCACAGAGCTGGTACCCTTCTCAAGCCTTCCAGGTGGGGAAAAGAGAGCTGTCTTTCTCAGAGCTGGTACCCTTATCAACCCTTCCAGCTGGGGAAAAGCAAGCTGGCTTTCACAGAGCTGGTACCCTTATCAACCCTTCCAGCTGGGGAAATGCAAGCTGGCTTTCCCAGAGCTGGTACCCTTATCAACCCTTCCAGCTGGTGAAAAGCAAGCTGGCTTTCCCAGAGCTGTTACCCTTATCAACCCTTCCAGATGGGGAAAAGCAAGCTGGCTTTCCCAGAGCTGCTACCCTTATCAACCCTTCCAGCTGGGGGAAAAGCAAGCTGGCTTTCCCAGAGCTGCTACCCTTTCAACCTTTCCAGCTGGGGAAAAGCAAGCTGGCTTTCCCAGAGCTGGTACCCTTATCAAACCTTCCAGCTGTGGAAAAGCAAGCTGGTTTTCCCAGAGCTGGTACCCTTATCAACCCTTCGAGCAGGGGAAGAGCAAGCTGGTTTTCCCAGAGCTGCTACCCTTATCAACCCTTCCAGTAGGGGAAGAGCAAGCTGGCTTTCCCAGAACTGGTACCCTTATCAACTCTTCCAGCTGGGGGAAAGCAAGCTGGCTTTCCCAGAGATGGTACCCTTATCAACCCTTCCAGCTGGGGGAAAGCAAGCTGGCTTTCCCAGAGCTGGTACCGTTAGCTACCCTTCCAGGTGGGGAAAAGCAAGCTGGCTTTCACAGAGCTGGTACCATTATCAACCCTTCCAGGTGCGGAAAAGAAAGCTGGCTTTCTCAGAGCTGGTATCCTTATCAACCCTTCCAGCTGGGGAAAAGCAAGCTGGCTTTCACAGAGCTAGTACCCTTATCAACCCTTCCAGCTGGGGAAACGCAAGCTGGCTTTCCCAGAGCTGGTACACTTATCAACCCTTCCAGCTGGGGAAAAGCAAGCTGGCTTTCCCAGAGCTGGTACCCTTATCAACCCTTCTAGCTGGGGAAAAGCAAGCTGCCTTTCCCAGAGCTGCTACCCTTATCAACCCTTCCAGATGGGGAAAAGCAAGCTGGCTTTCCCAGAGCTGCTACCCTTATCAACCCTTCCAGCTGGGGAAAAGCAAGCTAGCTTTCCCAGAGCTGCTACCCTTATCAACCTTTCCAGCTGGGGAAAAGCAAGCTGGCTTTCCCAGAGCTGGTACCCTTACCAAACCTTCCAGCTGTGGAAAAGCAAGCTGGTTTTCCCAGAGCTGGTACCCTTATCAACCCTTCCAGCAGGGGAAGAGCAAGCTGGTTTTCCCAGAGCTGCTATCCTTTTCAACCCTTCCAGCAGGGGAAGAGCAAGCTGGCTTTCCCAGAACTGGTACCCTTATCAACTCTTCCAGCTGGGGGAAAGCAAGCTGGGTTTCCCAGAGCTGGTACTCTTATTAACCTTTCCAGCTGGGGGAAAGCAAGCTGGCTTTCCCAGAGCTGGTACCCTTATCAACCCTTCCAGCTGGGGGAAAGCAAGCTGGCTTTCCCAGAGCTGCTACCCTTATCAACCCTTCCAGCTGGGGAAAAGCAAGTTGGCTTTCCCAGAGCTGCTACCCTTATCAACCCTTCCAGCAGGGGAAAAGCAAGCTGGCTTTCCCAGAGCTGCTACCCTTATCAACCCTTCCAGCTGGGGAAAAGCAAGCTGGCTTTCCCATAGATGGTACCCTTATCAACCCTTCCAGCTGAGGAAAAGCAAGCTGGCTTTCCCAGAGCTGCTACCCTTATCAACCCTTCCAGCTGGGGAAAAGCAAGCTGGCTTTCCCAGAGCTGGTACCCTTATCAACCCTTCCAGCTGGGGAAAAGCAAGCTGGCTTTCCCAGAGCTGGTACCCTTATCAACCCTTCCAGCTGGGGAAAAGCAGGTTGGCTTTTCCAGAGCTGCTACCCTTATCAACCCTTCCAGCTGGGGAAAAGCAAGCTGGCTTTCGCAGAGCTGCTACCCTTATCAACCCTTCCAGCTGGGGAAAAGCAAGCTGGCTTTCCCAGAGCTGTTACCCTTATCAACCCTTCCAGCTGGGGAAAAGCAAGCTGGATTTCCCCGAGCTGGTACCCTTATCAACCCTTCCAGCTGGGGAAAAGCAAGCTGGCTTTCCCAGAGCTGTTACCCTTATCAACCCTTCCAGCTGGGGAAAAGCAAGCTGGCTTTCCCAGAGATGGTACCCTTATCAACCCTTCCAGCTGGGGAAAACAAGCTGGCTTTCCCAGAGATGGTACCCTTATCAACCCTTCCAGCTGGGGAAAAGCAAGCTGGCTTTCCCATAGATGGTACCCTTATCAACCCTTCCAGCTGGGGAAAAGCAAGCTGGCTTTCCCAGAGCTGCTACCCTTATCAACCCTTCCAGATAGGGAAAAGCAAGCTGGCTTTCCCAAAGCTGGTACCCTTATCAACCATTCCAGCTGGGGAAAAGCAAGCTTGCTTTCCCAGAGCTGGTACCTTTATCAACCCTTCCAGCTGGGGAAAAGCAAGCTGGCTTTTGCCTCATAATTCTTTCCCTTCCCATGCCATCACCAGCAGATGCTGGAGTATCTAATCGAAGATGGTCCCCTGGGTGTGAGTCAGTGTCCAGCACAAAAATGTACACATTATACTTCAGCCAAAGTCAGTACTTTATGTATGTGTTCCTTTCTGTGTTTTTCTTTTTTTTTTCTTTTTGTCACGTCTGTAGGCATCAATCCTCATTACTTATGTCTTGTCCTTTCTTGCTTTAGCCAAATATTTATGTTTTTCTTGCCTTTTTTCTACTAAAACTCTTCCACATATAGTAGGTGCAATTTCATGGCTGCTTCATATACAACATAAAGGACATTGCTGGTTGAATGTTGCTGTTAGAAATGCACATTCTTCTAACTAGAATAGATTTCTTTGGTGTACAGAGAAATGAGCAACAGATTCATTTTTAAAGTCTATATGGCATTTTCTGTGATACATTAGGTATGTGGCATTTCTTTAGCACTCTAGAATCTGCATTGGGTTGTTTCTTTTGTACCATAAAAATATATTGGAAAAAGTCCAGTAAATTCTTCCTCTATCATAAGGTTTTATGGAAATGGATTGTGAATGAATGTAACAACATGTATGTATAAACAGGATGCATCTGTAGGATACAGTGATTAACAGCTGCTACTACTATCAGAGTGAAAAAAATGTAATTAAAAAATTGCCTTAGGTATGCCACTGACCAGTTATAGGCAATTTACAACTAAATGAATGAAAAAAATGGTCCTTTAAACGAAACATTTTAATTAACTTTGTTCAGTCACCAGTGGCAAAACCATTAGAACAAAGACTCAGCCTTAACAAATGCACGGTTATAAATTCACAGAAACATTCTGAACTCAAAGAATATGATAACAGCTGTAGCTAGTTCTCCTTATTGTCCTAATAATAAATGTTTAATATGGTATCATAAATTTAATAAACTGTGGGGATGCCAGTAATATCAGCATGAACTTCAGATATCCAGAGGTACACAGATTTGAGCTTGCATTTGTACATTTCCATTTAAGCCAGTATTAGATGGAATAGTCACATAGCATGGTTATCTTTACAGTGTCTGTATCTTCCAAGTTCATAAGTGGCCACCAGAATTACTAAATTCTAGGAGCAGGAGGTACGCTTTTGAGTACTGCCAAATGATATGAAAATATGCAGCTTTTGTTCCCCGCAGTGGGGAATTATTTTTATTAGGTTTTATCTTGTTACACTATTCAGGAACAAACTGCCAATTATTCCACCATCATCATCACCCCTTTTTTTCCCATTTTCTACATGGGGTCAGAGTGCCGTGTTAACTGTTGCCATCACTCTCTCGATTCAATGCAACACTCCTGCCTTATTCGACAGTCATGTCTGATTGTCGCAGATCGTCTCTCACACAGTCCATCCGTCTCTTTGCCAGACATCCTCATTTCCTCTTACCTTCTTTCTGTCCATCCCATATCTTCTTCACCAGATTGCCTTTGGCTTTTGCATGTGTCCGAGCCACAGTAATCTGTTCTCTTTGATCTTTTCTGCAATTGGAGCTATTTTGGCTTCTGCTCTTATGTCCTCATTTCTTTGTCTGTCCCACAGCGTGCATCCTACCCCCTTTCTTAGACACAATTTCCATAACCTCTAGCGTCCTTATCTGCTCTACCTTTACTGTCAAGGTTTCCTGCCATATAGTAGTACTGGTCATACCATTGTCTTGTACATCTTACTTTTCAGCTTCTTTGGCATTCTTCTATCATTCACTACACCTGAGATTCTATTCCAGTTGATTGCAAACCCTGTGATTCTGGCTTTGACCTCTTCCTTCAGACTTCCCTTCTCCTCAACCTCTCTTCCCAAATACTTAAACATATTAACCTGTTTCACTAACTTCCCTTCTATCTCAGTTCTCATCTTCTTCTTATTTCACCAATTTGCTGCCATTACCACTATCTTATCTGTGCTTATTTTCACCCCAAGTGCCTTCAGTTTTGCGTCGCATTCCCCTATTCTTTGCCGAAGTTCTTCTTCTTCTTCTGCCTGTAATGTCACATTGTCTGCAGACAGCAACTTTGTTGATCTGTCCCTGCCAACCTATTTGCTGTTGTAGTCTATCACCAGTATGAACAGTAGTGGACTCAGAGCTGAACCCTGGTGCACCCCCACTCCCACTGGGAGCCTCTCTGTGAGGCTGAACACTGTTTGTACTTGAGCCATTGGGTCCTTGTACATAGCCTGCACTAATTCTACCAATGTTTCTTGGACTTTGAACCACCAAAGTACTGCCAGATCAGCTTTCTTGGGACCTTGTCATATGCTTTTTCCACGTCTAGGAATGCCCATTTAGAGTCTCTCCTCATCTCTATCTTCTTCTCAACTGTCTGTCTCACTGCAAACATCAGGTTGGTTGTACTGCATCCTGATCTGAATCTTAACTGCTCATTTCCTATCTTACTTTCACTTACTTTCCGTATCTGTTTATCAATCACCCGCTCTAGAACTTTCATGCAATGTGACAGGCGTTTGATACCCCTGTACTGCACACAGTTGTGAATGTCCTCTTTGTTTTTATACTGGCACTAGTATGCTTATTCTCCAGTCATCTGGAATATGCTTTACTCTCCATACTGCTACGAGTACCCTCAGGAGTCATTTCTCCCCTATCTCACCCAGCATCTTTATCATATCTGCTGTGACCTCATCTGAGCCTGCTGCTTTCCCTGACTTTATTTCCTTAGTGCTGTTCTTATGTCTGCTAGGGTGCCCTCTTCTTTTTCTGACATCATAGGCCATGTCTGAGGCAGTAAAGCCTGTGTGGGGTTTTTATCATTCAGAAGCTGTTGGAAGTATTTCTTCCATCTGCCTTTGATGTCTTCTGGATTTTTGCGCATGATGCTGCTGGCATCCATTATGGAGGGTCTCTGGCTATCTTCTTTATCTTTCTGTCTTTGCCTTGCAACCTGATAGTTTTTGTGCCATCTATTGAGTCACTTTCCAGAAGTTGGTAGAGTGCCTCTGATGCCCTGTTCTTTGCTATTGTGACTCCTTTCTTAGCTTCTTTGTTAGCCGTCTAGTATTCCTTCCTGGTCTGATCCATCTTTTCTATCTCCCACTTTTTCCTGCACTCCTTTCTTTTGATGATTTCCTGGATTTCTGCATTCCACTACCAGCTTTCCTAATGCACCTTATTTCCATACCTGGCTCAGCCACATATCTGTTCTATAGTCCTCACACATGCTGTTTTGAAGCACTGGCATTCTTCTTCAACTCCATCTATTTCCTCCTCTTCTTCAGGTGCTAGAGCCCTGAGTAACTCCTTGAACTGTTGTATTTTATTTCCAGTCAACTTCCAGGTCTTCAGCATGGTCTCTGTTGACCTTAGAGCCTTCTCTAACTACTGCTTGCAGCTGATTGTGGCAACTAGTGGTTTATGCTGTGGGCTGACATTTTCACTGGGGAATGAGTTTGCAATCATTGATTCTACCCCAGTGCACTTTCCTTAATAGGAGGAAGTCTATTTGAGTTGCATGTCGGACACTTTTGTATGTGATTCCAAGCTGCATCCTGTCAGTAAACCTACACTGAATGTAACAATTCTCAGTTCATATTTGGCAGGTTGATAGGTTTTACATCCAGCTTTCACTCAGCAGAGCTATCCCAGGTAACCCATGATGGGCAATTGGACACCAGCCAGCCAGTAGCTTATTTACCCAGAGTTGTTTGGCTTTATGGCATGCAGACACTGTTAAATAAGGGCACATACACCCTTCCCACCATTAGCATGGGTGCCTGGTGTAGGTCAGAGTAGGCAGGGTGTTCAATCCACTTAACACTGGCAAATACCCATGCCCATTTTGGCTACATTAGTCAACATGACCAAAAAACCTAGAGCCATGTTTTATACTATTGACTGGCTACCCCTGCCATGGCACACAGCCTGTGATCCATGTAATCCTATCTTGAGGATACTGAACACCATAGTAGATGCCCAAAGTGGTTATTCTGTAGAGTTCTTCCCCCAATAGGGTACCATGTAGAGTCTGTGCTGCTGCCCACAGCTCCATTCATTGGTGAGTTTGAGATGGAAACACTCAGCATATTTTTTGGAGGTGGGCAAACCCCACAAAGATGCAGGAGAACATGCAAACTCTAAACAGGCATTGGCAAGAGGTCAGGATCAAACCTTATACCTTGTACATGGGAGGCAAAGACCTTAACCATTATGTCTACTAGTCTCCAATTATTCCATATCTTCTATAAAACCATCCCCATCTTGGGCATTTGCATCTTTTTATTCATCATCACACAGCTTCTCCTCCTCCTTATCTTATACCAGTTGCCTACACTAGTAAAAAAATGTCAGCATCCTCCCTTTTTCCTTCAAGTGTCCAGTCAACAAAATATACATTTCTGAGACTGAGGTAACTTCCCTTTCTTCCCCAGTCAATGGCTGAGGCTCTCTATTGGCTGTTGTATCTTTGTATCTTGAGATCATTACATTTCTTTTCTAATCTATCATCAACTCATTCACTGATGATTCACTGTGTTTAGAATTTCTATTCTAATCTATCATCAACTCATTAACTGATTCACTCTATGATTATCTGTGTTTAGAATTTCTATTCTAATCTATCATCAACTCATTCACTGATTCATTCTATGATTATCTGTGTTTAGAAGTGGTACTATGGTACAGCAAATAGATAGTTTCAGAGAATAAATGTGACAAACTGGCCAGCATTTGCAATTATCTTTCAGGAAAAATGTGATCATTTTTTTTTCATAAAAACTGCATACAAATATTTGTGGTAAATGTTTCATTGTGTAAAATGTAAACTGTGTAGCATATGCAAATGCTTTCAGAGAGTAAAAACAGCTAGCTGTTAAAGAAAGACGTTCACTTCCCAAATGTGCACATTTGCAGTGCTTAAAAATCACTTTTCTTGACTGCTACTTCAGGTCAAGAGAAAACATTACTTTAATTGAACCCATCCAGAGATATGTGAATATGGAATCTAGAAATAGGAAATATTTTGCTCAAATTGAAAAAAAAAACAGGAAATATTAGCTGGGGATCTTTAAGTAGAAAAAAAAATATTTTAGTTTGTATGCCTTCCTTCTGAAATCTCCATATGTGAATAGTATTATTGGACAGAGCTCATGCTTAAAAATTATTTCCTGCAAAATTGTGCAATTGCTGAGAGGACTTAGAAGCTAGAGTTAGGCAGAAAATCAAGTAAGTCTTTGGTTGCTGGTAGTGACAGTTCTTGATAAGCTGTTAGAATTTTTTATGCCATCTGTCTCATGTACTTGATATTTCTTTATGTAATTGTAAAGCTGTTTTATGTTTAGTTTTACATACTGCATTACTTAATTGTATTAATTTCTAAGAAATAATTGTATTATTCCATTTTAGATGCTTGTGGCTGGTGGCTTACTTATGTTTTGAAGGGAAAGTGCACTGAATTGGTATAGCATCAACTGTTGGCACCTGCCTTTTGAGAAGTAATTGTTTTAGCCATAGTTATCAAATACTTGTATTACAGTTGGATTATTTAAAGGGTAGCCAGCAATTTTCTTCTTTGCATGTTCAAGTGGCTTAGCTGGTAGCAACATTACTGTAAAGGCAGGGAAGTAGGTGTTGGTACTGGGCATATATCATTAACGTCTGCTGGAAAATAGTGTGTGTGTGTGTGTGTGTGTGTGTGTGTGTGTGTGTGTGTGTGTGTGTGTGTGTGTGACAGAGAGAGAGTGTCTATATGAAAAACAGTTCTGGTCAAGTTTCAATTACCTTTTTGATTGCCCTGGAAGGTACTGGGCTCAATGTACGGTGGCTGATATCATGGGAAGCCAGTGGTTACAACCCTATTCTGCAGCTGTACAGTATAAAGCTTATTTGGGTATTGCAAGTCTTGGCCCTCACCTGAGGCAGCAGTCTTCATTTACCATACTTTTTAAGGCCATTCACACATTGTATATTTGGTGGTCAGAGATATGGAACATAAGACTCTAGCTCCTGACCATCAGATATTAAATTGGTTCAGCAACACAACCTTAAAGGACATGCTATCACAACCTGCTTAACCCAATTCAAGATTCTGAGGGAACTAGAGGCTATTCTGGAAGTTAGTGTGTACAAGGGAAAGAAGCTAGCCCTGAAAGGGGTGCCAACCCATTGTACATGTGCGCACAGATACACACATAAACATATACACACAAACACACACACAGTTTGGAACAGCTACAGTTCATTAATGACACATTTTTAGAATGTGGGAATATTGATGCAAACTGAGAACCAAGCAGAAGAACCAAGTGTTGTCAAACTAAATGTTGCCCCATTGTGCCACCCCCTATTTCTGAAAATATTCTTTAACTATAAAATTATATACAAATCTACCCACAGAATCTTAAACTTATTTCTAATGTTTCAAATTATCCCATCACATCACAATTCTGAATGAGAAGTCATCACATCTAATCTTCTGTTAACTTCTGTATTTTCCCATTATGGCCACCAGAGCTTTTCCCCATCAAATTTATACACTAGCTTTCACCACAAATCTCTAAGAATGACTAATACTAGCACCCTGACTATATTCTTCACTGCGTTCCTTCATACTAACTGCTGAAACATTCACAGAGCACATACCTCACATTTTACCTCTACTAAATGACAGCTGTAGTTCCTAGTGCCTTCATGTTCTTCCATATTAGCCCATTATAATTTAACCTTGCACATCCTTCTAATATCACAGTCATAGCACTTGCTAAAGTGTTTTATTCCCTACATCAGTCAGACATTTTAAGCTGTATGGAGTTTAATATTAACATAAGCAAACAACATATGAAAGAAAATTAAAGCAGCTTTAAGTATCTGTAAAGTGTGACCGCACCATTCTCTAATTTCATCTAGCAACTCTAAACCATATAGCAAACAGTCAACATGGTCTATAGACACAGACACATCAGATAAAACACCCCTTTGCAGTGGAAAGGTCTGTTTATTTCACATAGGTAAAATAATTAGATGGGTGCTATTTTTAGCAAGCCGGGCTCCAGCATACTGTATACTGAGGATAGAAACTGTAGGATTATATCCTACAGTATTAGAAGATAATCGGGAATTAGTTCCTGCAAGTAGAATCATCACTAAGTGTACCAGGGGTACTTTTTAGGGGAGAAGCAGAATAGCCTGGCATTTTGGAAGAGGCTGTAACATAGCCACTGAGTTTATTTGCATAGTTGCTGGAAGTTATTTCAGTTTTTCCCCTCTAATAAGGTTCTGTGTAATAGGGAACAATGAAAGGTCAGCATAGTATTACATAGGTAGCTAGAACACTCAAACTGAACATTAAAAGACATTGCTGTAGTTAGCTATGGTGGCTTTTAAACTTTGGGAATCAAAGTCAGTTCACTGGGGTGTAGAGTTGTCGTACAGGGAAGGGATTCTTAAGAAAGAGCTATAAAGGGAGGTAGTCCATCATCTGCTAACACCAAGGATTTACAATAAGACGCTTCCACCACTGGCCCATTATATTCCTTTTTCAGGACATTTATGTACAAACAGAACCAAGATGCCACTTATGCAGATTTGTTATTGGTATCTTATTGCAAAGGGTATTGCAGGGTCTGCAGGTCCTATGAGAAGGCGAATGAGTACACGAGGTAGGATGTAATGCAAGAGTCCATTAAATGCCTTTGTCTGCCCCAAAGAACTGTGATAATTGCTATAGACATAGAAGGGTCACTCAGTACCTCAAACACCACATTTAAGAAATAAATCCTTGTACTGGCAGACTATACCACTTGTACGTCAAGGTGGTCTTGCTATCCTCTGTCAGGACAGAAAAGATATAAAATTATTTGCTAGAGATTTTCAGTATGGTGAGCTTTTCCCGGGGAGGTGTAACAGATCAGAGTGCAAATTTTAATATCAGAACTAATAAAAGTTTTCTTTGAAAAGTCAGTGGAGTAAAAAAAACTGTAAGCCCCTCCATACCATACATAGACAAAATTTCTGCTAGATCCATTTAAAGCATCCCTCAATTCCATGCTCAGGACATTTGTAGACTAGTTCATGAGGGACTGTGAAAATTACCTACACTTCCTTCTTTACGAATACAGACAGGTGTCCCAGGAGTCCACAGGTTTTTCTCCACAAGAGCTATCCTACAGCCACAGTATTCTGAGGCCACTGGATTTAATATGTGACCAGTGGCAGGATGAAGATTTCTAGAAGACTATTGTGGAAAAATTGCTAAAGCTCAGGACAAGAACAGCATACAAAACAGGCACATGGTCCAGACACAGTAGCAGCATAAAAGTGGAATAACACCAGGAAATCAGCATTGGAGTATATCACCAGACAAAAGGTGATGTAAATTATCTCTGTCTGACAAAATAAGTTTGAAACAACATGGAAGGGTTTTTTACTATTGTGAGAAACATGAGTGATGTGAATTATGTAACTGAGCTGTCAGGCAGAAGGCAAAAGTTCAGTCTATATACTCTGGCTATACTAGGTCAATAAGCTCAAACCTGTTTATGACATCAAAGGCTGAGTTATGAGCATCTGCAGTCACTCACAGTAGGTAGTGGTACCAGTGTGGTTGATAACATGGCTTCAAACCACTTATCTTGCAGAAAAGTGTAAGAAATCAGAGAAGTACTGCATGTGATGGGAAGCAGGTTCACAGGTAAGCCAGGCTGCATCCAGCTGGCCAAACTCTATAACACAGGAGTCAAAGGACCTATAGAGCACATTTACTTCAGGGTGCCTGGGAAGGTAAGGCAGCAGACTATGTGTGAAGAACTACAGACTACTAGCTGAATATTGTTATTATACATGAATCTAATAGTTTATTGTCCTAAGTAGTAGTGTTGGACCCCCAAAGAGATTACACCCTCAGGTTCTGTATAAATTACAAAAGAGTCAACTGGTGCACAGAATCAAATGCCTGCCCCTTATCTAGCACAGATAACTCCCTAGAGTGGCTGGGAAGGGCAGAGTAGCTAAAAACCCTTCATCTCACCAGAGACTACTGTTGGGTGCACTTGACCTCAGAAACAAAGCAGCAGCCAGCTTTTATTATACTGTTTGAAAATGCATTGGTTCATTAAGATGTCTTAAAAGGTGCAAAATAATCCAGCAACCTTACATGGGGTTGGTTGATAATATCCTGAGAGGGACAGGAGACTTTGCTCTTATCCGCATGTATGATAATACAGTTAGATGAAGCAGAATATGTACAACATGTAAATGAAGTGCTGAACAGATTCAGGAAGCCAGGCACGATAATTAAGGCTGAAAATGTTGTCCTACCATGGACACTGGATACGTAGTAGCCGTATTAGGTCAAAATCTCTCTGAGTGAAGGCCATCTAGGCATGAACTACTCCATCATACAGCAGGTGAGGGTATGTCTGAGAACTGTAGGGTACTAAAGAGTGTTAGTCACTCACTGCAGCACAGTTGTGGCCTCTCATCATATAGGCTTACTATGGAAGACTCAACAAGGTAAGATAATTGAGAACTTGGTTTATGAGCAAGCTTTTCAGAAACTGAGGAAAAACCATAACTGCCCACCCATCTTCCCCACCAACAAATCTTGTCTACCGTTAAGAAGTCAATGTACAGGTGGATGCCTTGAATTATGGTCTTTAGGCTGTACTCAGCCAGGTACCTTTACAGGGAGTTTACTGCTCATCAGTGTATCTGAACAGAAAGTTTCTGGCAAGGGAAAGAATCCCATCTTCAGAGAAGGAATGTCTGGGGTTAGTATAAGTTTACTTGTATGGTATTAAACAAGCTATGTTCTCTGTCCTCATCCCCCATTCAGTGGTTAGATGACACTAGCAGTCAAAACGACATTGCATTTAGGATTATAGTCCTATAAGAAGACCATCTAGCACAGCAATAGGTACTGTATGCCAACAAAGATAGGCTCTCATGACTGGATAAGACAGGGCACTGCACTTCACCAGATGGTTGCTGTCAGGCTGTCAGTAGCTGATTTAGCTTGGTGTCTTGAAGAAAAGAAAAAAATGTGTGCACTGGCACAACTGCATGTATACTTCTTTTACTTCTTTCTTCTAAAGATGTTTCGTCTTTATCCTAAATGAATTGCTATCTCATAAACTAGAGAAGGGATTGGGTTGAAAGCAATGACAAAAAATAATTTTCCTCTCTTGCAGCATTGATTTATCTCATAGAAAAGCTAGATAGCCTAATTTAGTTGCTGGTATACTTAAGCACACACTGCAAACAGCCTCTATGAATATTCCGTTATCAGCAAATAATTTATCTTCCAAAGAGGTAGACACAGATTAAGTTTTTATCTTGGGAGAGTAAAATCTTACAGGAAGGCCTGTGTTAGAACCAAAGAATAAAGAACAGCAAATGGACTTGATGAATCAGTATGCTCTGCTTGTTTACATATCAGTGTTTGACAAATTGATTTTTTAATAATCTTAGCTGCAAACAGGTTATTACTTCAAAGCTGTTCTGCCAAATCATTTCTTCATCTTATTCAATACTAGGCCATTAATAGTCTTGCCACAATACATCAAGTTGCAAGTACCCATTGTCATAACTAATTTATACATAATTATGACCTATTTCAATGAGGACTTGCAGGGCCAGACCCAGGGTGTATTGCCCATCCATTAGTCCAGGTTACATTTAAAAAGGGTCAGGAAGCTACTCAACTTTAAATCCAAACAAAGTCTATTTTTATAGAAGAGGTATTCTCTGGGATACATCACTATCTTACCAGCAGGTCAAATTTATGCTTTGGTGGAAGTTAAGATCTTACCACACGATTATGTTATTTATATATATTACTTAGCGTTGGTTTTATTAATACTGAAGTTGTTTTGTTACTTTTTTGTTTGACTGAGCATAACTATATAAAAGTATTACTGGCTTCCAGTGGATACTATATATATATATATATATATATATATATATATATATATATATATATATATATATATATATATATATACATATACACACACACACACACACACACACACACACACACACAGATATACATTCATTTTCACATTCAAACATATCATCTCACAGTTTATCAAAATGATGAGCTGTCAAAAGTTATTATTCTCTTTTAAAAACATTTCTGCCGTACATCCAGTAGGAGGATGAACCCTCCTCGTATACCACCAACTTACATAAACAAAATGCTCCTTGTTATACAACCTAGTGGAAAGAGGGGAAGATTTTAACAATTCATTAATTCAATGAATTATATCTAAGATAAGTTTGGATGTCATAAGACATTAGGATTTCATATATATATATATATATATATATATATATATATATATATATATCTTTATATGACTGTATGTCTAACAATTAATAGACATTTTAATCATGGTGTTATGTCAATCTCTTGACATCAAATCCACGGTTCCATGGCTGATGCCATATCAGTAGTACTACACATCTCCCTTGAGCATTTAGGGGGCAATGACAACTATGTGAGGACGCTGTTCATAGACTTCAGCTCTGCATTTAATACGGTGGTACCAATGCAGCTGATATATAAACTGGCACATTTATGAATCAGTAAACATCTCTGTAACTGGATCCTGGACTTCCTGATTGAGAGACCGCAGATGGTGTGTTCAGGTAAGAACACATCAAAGTGCATCACAATTAATACATGGGTCCCAGACAGATGTGTTCTCAGCCCACTGTTGTTCACCATTCTGACCCACAACTGCTAAGTTAAGCACAAGTCCAACCATATCATACCAGTTTGCTGATGACACCACAGTCATGGGGCTCATCACAAAGGAGGATGAAAGGGCATACAGAGAGGAGGTGGCATCTCTGATCAGTTGGTGATGAGAGGGGAACAGCCTTGACCTGAATGTATGCAAGACCAACGAGATTATCATCAACTTCAGGAGAAGGAGCACAAACCACCCAGCACTCAGGATCAGTGGTGAGTGTGGAGAGAGTTAAGAGTACGTAATTCCTGGGTGTACACATATTCCAGGATCTCTCGTGGTCGGAAAACACCAGTCAACTGGTCAAAAAAATGCACTAATGCCTCCATTTTTTAAGAAGGCTGAAAAAAGCTAAACTTCCTCCTCATATTCTTTCCACCTTCTATAGAGGTGCAGTAGAGTGGATCCTCACCTGCAACTTCACAGTGTGGTTTGGAAGCTGCACAGTTACAGAAAGGAAGGTGCTACAAAGAGTGGTGAGGGCTGCAGGGAAGTTAACAAGTTCCAACATCTTTATTCTGCAAGAAGCATCGAAAAGGCTACCAAAATAATATAGAGCAACAAGCTTCCTACACACGGACTGTTTAAACATCTAGCATCAGGCAGGAGATATCACAGCATCTGCTGCAGGACTACAAGCTTTAATAACAGTTTATACCCTACAGTGATTAGACTTCTGAACTCAGGCACTAGTCCCAGGGGGTTTGGACACATAATAAGCCAATTTCTATTTATTTGTGTGATATATACTTACATATATTCCAAGTAACTGCAGTATTTATTTATTATATCCATAGTCAGTATTATTTAACCCACTCAAGTGCAATATTAGACAAATAACTTAGGCATTGTTCAATCTATAGTGTGTTTTGTATTACTTTAAATAGGGTAGTTAATTTAACTAAGGGGAGGGAATTCTTTTCGTATATGAGTGCTGGTAAATGTCTCTGCTCTTTCTTGTGTGTATTGAGAGTAGTGTTATATTTGTTAGTTATGTTCATTCCTCTACTTGTGTGTGTTTCTTTGTCATCTCAAGAATTGAGCTGATGCACAAAATTTCATTTAAGCTACACATGTGTAGTTCTAAATAACAATAAAGTTTACTTTGACTTTGATCAACTGGCCAAATGACATTACAAATGAAGCTCCACAACTGTGTAACAGACAGAGAGGCTTGTACCTGTGCAATTCCAAGTCCTCACTTCTCTCTACATGTTTAACTCAGAGACTGCACAATAGCATAACAGCAGGGGAGAAGGAGAATCTTCCTAATCCCCACTGTTGCACCATCTCACTAAGACATGTTACCATAATCTGATTACCTGCTGGTCGACGAAAACACACAAATGATTTTGTAGCTGACCAACAGAGTAATTGACCAAACTACACAAACACCCATATGTTTATATAAATGTGTGTATACACATACATACATATATATATATATATATATATATATATATATATATATATATATATATATATACACACACACACACACACACACACATATATATATATATATATATATATATATATATATATATATATATATATATATATATATATATATACATATATATGGGATCCGTACGGATCACCAAATGGCAACATAACCAAAACAGATTTGGCCAGGCATACTTGTGCAAAAGTGCTTTTCACCGAAAGGCACTCTTGTGTAAGTATGCCTGTTGCAGAGATCGTACTACAGTGGGGATAAGGGAAACTTCCCTTTTCCCCACTATAGTGCGACCTCAAAGTGAGAATATTTAAGTAAGGGGGGTGTGGGGATGCAGGGGGGCTTGCCCCCCTGCAAAAATGTAAAAGTAATGTTTTGTTTTGTTTTTGTTTTTTTAAACACACTTTAATGAAAGCGCCTTTTCAGTGAAAGCGCTTTTGTTAAAGTGTGTTCTGTGATTGTGGCTTTGGACTATTGAACTTTCGTTCAATAGTCCTAGATCCATATATATATGGATCTAGGACCATTGAACAAATGTTCAATAGTCCAAATTCAAATTCACCAAACACAATTTTGCGAAAGCACTTTTAACCAAAAAAGTGCTTTCGCTAATGTCCCCAAAATAAACACCAAATAAAAAATTAACAAAAAACATGTAACTAACATTTACGCAGGGGAGCAAGCCCCCCTGCACCCCCGATACCCCCCAACTATTATATTCTCACTCTGAGATCGCACTACAGTGGGGAAAAGGGAATATTCCCTCATCCCCACTGTACTACGATCTCAGCAACAGCCATTCCCCCCTAATTTTCCCTATATCTTATCATACTTTCGCGAAAGTGCTTTTTTCAGTGAAAAGCGCTTTCGCGAATGTATGATCTGCGATTTTACTTTTGGTGAAACTGCCATTTGAGCATTAGTATGGATCCCATATATATATATATATATATATATATATATATATATATATATATATATATATATATAGGTCCACTTCTAAATCTTGAAAGCTCATAATCCTGAAATTCAAAATACTGAATCCAAAATCTTGAAAGTTCAAAATACTGAAAACCCAAAATACTGAATTTCATAATATTGAAAAAACTACAGGATACTAACTATACTCCACCAGAAGTACAAAGAGACACAAATAAAAGACAAAGCATATTAGTTTACTCCAACTATTACCGGGGGGGCAAGCCCCCCTGCACCCCCTGCTACCTAAATATATCAACTCCGAGATCGCACTTTACTACACTAAGATGAGTTATGTTGTTGTATAGCAAATTAAAAGGGAACATGACTAAGGTTACAACAGGCAGTCATGAAGCACATAATGGTATGTTTGCCATTTTTTTTTTGTGGAGTGCGATCTTGCAGTTGATATATTTAAGTAGCAGGGGGTGTGGGGGAGAAGAGTAATATGTTTTGTTATGTAGTTGTGTTGGAGTAAAAACAAGCTGCCATGGTAGACATCCAGCATCAACAAACTTTACAATAAAAGCAAAACATTGCTGCCCAAGAAAACAAAGGAAAGGCTGCAACAATGGAAAAGCACCCTCTTCAGCCTCAACAGGCAAATAAGACAACTTGTCAAATCCTCCAAGGGCTCCTTTGAGAGAAACTTAGCAAGTAAAGCCAAGGTTAACCATAAGTCCTTTTACAGCTACATACATAGCCTAAAGAGTAGGACCCAAGCAAGGGCAAAACTAGTGGCCAATGGTATCACACACACTGACCCCAAGAGATAGCAAACCTGCTAGCGGATAGAGAAAATATACAATCTTTTGAAAACATGTGTGAACTTGACTTAAGACATAGTAATTTGCACTTATTTAATTCAGGTGCCAATGATATGGGCAAAGAAGAAATGTTATTACTTGAATTTGTTAAGTCACATTCCTTACGAATCTGTAAACCTGATAAGGGAGGAGGAGTCGTAGTTTTTGATAAGGTTGATTACTTTGACAGAATGCTTGACTTACTTTCAAATGATGCATACTCGTTAAGTTCTAGATCTGAAGTTAATAATGCTTATCGTAGCATTAAAAATACTCTAGGCAATGCTCCTTGAAGGCAGACTTGATCAAGTTCAACATAAATATCTTACTACTTTATTTCCTAGATTCCCTTGTATCTTTGGCATACCAAAGATACATAAGGATCTCTTTAATCCCCATCCTCTAGTAGATGGACGAGGATCTCCTACATACCCTTAAAACTGGTAGATACAATATTACAGAAATATTTGAAGGACGAAGAGCAAATTTGCAAGGACTCCTGGTCCTTTTTAGCTAAAATAAAGGAACTTACATTCAATAAAGAGTATAACTTTCTGACAATAGATGTCAAAGATTTATACACCTGCATACCTTTACAAACAGCTATTGAATGGGTAGCCTTTTTTCTTAAAGGCAACCACATGAAATATCACTTGTTACCGAACTCCTTGATATGATCTTGTATAACAATTACTTTATATTGGGAGAGAATTTCTATCTCCAAAAATTATGTCCTACTGGGAAAGGGAATGTATTTAACAATACATCACTCATGTCCAAGATCAGGTATTATACCCGGTACTTGGATGACATCTTTATCCTTCTAGAGGGCAGTGAAGCCGATAGTTTATTAATTCTAGATCAACTTAACAAGTCAACTGACTTCTTGTCTTTTACTTCTACTTTTAACTCTAAAGCCATAGCTTACTTAGATGTATGGTTGGTAAAAAATGAGGTACTTAACAACTATGTAGCAAGTATATTTAGGAAGCCTACACACTCTAATTCATTCCTCCACTTTAGTAGTTGCCACCCGAGCTATCAGAAAAGGTCAGTAGTTGCAGCTCGGATGGTGAGTTTGGAGGATGATTTTCTTAAGGAATGTAATACACTTAAGAATATGTTTTTACATAGAGGGTACCCGTCAAACTTGCTCGATAATTTAGTTAGAGAAGTTACCAACAAAAGATTAAGTGGGGTGTACCAACCTATACTTAAGATTGCTTCAACAGGTGAACCTGAGCTTATGTCAGAATTTGCGTGTGTTGAAAACTCACTATTTGATTCTCATACAAATAATAAATTAATCCTTACATACTGCCCTACTAGTTATCTTATTATGGACATTATTATTAAGAACTGGAACATTTTTCGTTCCAATCACATAGTGTTCAATAAAGTGACCTGAAGTTACCTATAGAAGAGGTAAAATTTGAAATGTTTATTAGAACAACTGGAGGAAATGTGTTCAAATGTCAAAACTGTAACCAGTGTAGGTACATTCATGAATCTAATAGATTCAAGATAAACAACATCAGATTTGACATCCGTTGCAGATGTACTTGCAACTCTAGGATGGTTGTTTACCTAGCTTTATGCCAAAAATGTGCAGGATTTTATGTTGGCAAAACTGTTATGAACATCAATACGCAATCAGCAAAGCCAAACAAGAGAATGCACTTGCCAAGCATATTATCCAGCACAAGGACCATCACTTTAAATTTTTAGTAATAGATCAGATGCATGACACTATGAGAGGGGCTCCCTTACACTTACTTCTGGAAGCATCAGAATTACGTTGGCAGATTAGATTAAATGCCTACGTATTACCAGGTCTAAATGAAGGTTGCTCTATTAGCAGCCTTCTAAAGTTAAAGAATTTGTCTAGATAATAAATGTTTACTTGTATTTTATATTTAGGAGCAGTATTTGGTCTCCGCTTGAGTGGCAATAGTTTAGGGTGCATTTTATTTTCTACTATTTACTATTTATTTTTATTTGAGTTAATGTGACTTTATCTG